>NC_134362.1:20765975-20990975 GCF_048569485.1 Anomaloglossus baeobatrachus
TTCAGCAAAGATTACACCCAAACTATCTTTATAGGAAAGGATAGGAAAGAGCACTGTCTGCAGCCATACAAACCCTAAAAAATCTCAACATGCCTGAAATGGAAAAACCCTGAGACCACACAGCCTCTCCCCCACTATATCAGTACTCTGATGTTACTGGGATCCAAAAACACTAATATAGATGAGGGACTGAATTTAATACCAAGCATGACAAAACACAATACATTGCAGAATCATTGAGCTAAATATACAGACTCTCCCAGTTGGGATTATCCAGTTCCACCAGGAACTCCACACAGGCAAAATAGGAATCAAGCAATAGTATCAAAACAGAAAAGACAACAAGAAAGTGGAAACAATAAGCAGAGGTACAAAGACAAACTTATCTTGAGAGGAGTTCTGGAAGAGAGCAGGGCTGGTTTCAGAATGTCCTAAACACACAGGAAATCAATGGCATGGGCAAGTAACAGGAGAAAACTACTCAGTTATATAGTCCCAATCTGAAAGGCCTGATTGCCAGTTCTCTACAGGTGTATGGCTCTCATTCCACAAGTCAACTGTACTACCAGCACTGACCACAAGAGGGAGCCCCAAACTGGAAAATGTATTCACAACAGATATCCAAATCAGGCACTTAAAAATGGTGGTAGAATGGATAGAGGGATTAGAGCAAGCGTTTTATACTCACTGCTTCCAGGCCACTCACTTTACTTCCAGGGCCTCTCATTATCCTTCATGCATATGCACTGCTTCCCCTGCCCACTGGCAGTCCTAGCATCTGTGATTGGTTGTAGTCAGACACGCCCCAGCCTGTGTGACAGTGTCTGACTGCAACCAGAGGCGCTGTGTGTGTCCAGATTGATGTAAAAATCGATAAATAAATTGGATTAGGGTGCCCTCATATTATGATCCTTAGCACAGATAAAGCATACAGCTACAGGCTGCAGTTCCCAACCCTCCACTTATCTTGGCTGTATATCAAAATAAGAGGAACCGCATGCAGATTTTTTAAACAAAATATTTAAATAAATCATTTTATAAAACAGCATGCGGTCCCCCGAACAATTTTGATACCCAACCATGATAAAGCCAATAGCTGGAAACTGGTTTTCTCAGACTGGGGAGGTCCATGGTTATTGGAGCCCCCTAACCTAAAAATAGCAGTCTGCAGCATCCCTAAGATTGTCACATCCCTTAGAACTTTACCTTGCTCATCTCAATTTCCCTGTTGCGGTGGCAATCGAGGTAATAAGTGGTTAATAACAGCTCACAGCTGCCACTAAGCCCTAGATTAGTAGTGGAGGAATTTAATGGAGCCCCCATTACTAATCTGTAAGTGAAAAGAAATTAAAACAAACACCCAATAAATCCTTTATTTGAAATGAAATACAAAAACTCCCACCCTTTTCACCACTTTATTAACCCCCAAAACACCCAGGTACGACATAATCCATACAATATCCCACGATGATTCCAGCTCTGCTACATCTGAAGTGACAGCGCACAGGCATAGAACATGACTGCCTGCTGTGAGTTTCAGGCATAGAATGAGCCGCAGCGATAAGGGGAGAGAGGAGTCTATGGAGAGCAGAGATGGAGAGACAAAGAGAAGGTGCTGTTACTTTCTAGAAAGGGTTTTATTTCAAACAAATTTGGGTTCCCAGCTACACTGCTAAGCTTGCAGTAAAATATCCTCCAACCTGCTATTGCTTCTGAACATGGCTTACATTAAAAAAGGAAAGCAGAAATTTCTCATGTCTTGTGTATCACACCGAGAGCAAGGAGATCCCTGGAAGTGATACAACACAATGGGAAAACGAGGGAAGAAATACAACAGAAGGCTCTGGCACAAGGGAGGGGAGAAAACAGTCACCTCCTAACACTCCCCTGAGGCTAACACCAACACTCTGTAACATTCCTAGATGAGTTCTTCTCCTGTGCCTAGGCCCTCGCTGGCCCTGATCTCACCCTGACTAGTGAAGGCCAGCGAGACATTATTCTCACCACTGCAATAAGATGACACGAGGAAGGAAAGAGAAACGGGTGGGGAAAGACACAACAGATAATACTCCACAGCTTCTCCAGCAGGATCTTCTCAGCTGCAACAAAAGCAACACCTCAGCTTCTGCAGAAAGAGGCTACTTCAAATTGAACAGCATAGGTATGAGCTATAGCCGACATAGGGAGGAGTGAGGAATGGATATTTATAACAGAAGGGAGTGGCTGCAGCTGAGGTTACAATTACTTGTTAGATCACTGCAGGATAGAAAGGAACTCTACCCCTTCAGCACTGGATGGAATTAAATAAGATCCAACTCAAGGTAAATGGTGAGCACGCACTAAAGCAGATCTGCAATTAAGAATACGCTGTGAACGTCTGTTCCCAGATCTCCACAAGATCACATCAGGCCGTGACACACTCGTGACATTGTGTGTGCTGTGTATGGGAGACATCATTCATAGCAGTTAGAGGAATAAAGAACAGAATGGATGGAAATATCTCTGCGTTACTTCAGCGGCAGATAAAAGATGTGATTTTTTTTTTGGAGTGAAGACGCTCACACAGGAGTTGCTGTAATAAGCGCTCACCCAGACTCCACGAGAGGTCGTCCAGGCTCAGATAGACCGCGTCCCCGGTGTCTCTCTTGGAGATGTGCGCTGCGGGGGGCTTTCCAGCTGAGCACATCACTCTGCCGGGCGCTTCACCCCATGCAATAACTCTATTCACACTTTTCCATTCAAAAAGAGTTTCCAAATTTCAGGGCTCTGCAAGAATAACACAAAATATCGAGGTCTAGTCTGTTTACAGGAATCCGAGGGCCAATGGCTTCTCGCGAGGGGGCCATTACTGTAACAATGGCAGCTGTGATTGTGTTCCATTGAGTCCGACTTATTTCCAAATTGCTCATCATAATTAGAGGAGAAAAACATCCCTCTCGGTGGTGGCGGCACATTGAAAACTCCAGGGGGTCGCATGTTTCCATAGCTAAATCAGTTATGAGCAACATAATATACAATACGGGAGCGCGACCGCCAAATCGAGCAGACGGCCGAGTCAGGAGTCGAGCGGACAGCATGTGGAGACAACAATAAGAGGAGAGCCGGGGTTTTTTCGTATTTTGTATTGAAAATTACTATCAGTTCAACTTTGCACTTGTAAAAGTTCTGGAATATTTGATTACACTTTGTGTCTGTTTGTTGTCAGTGAATGGAAACATGATAGTCTGTACAGATCTACAGCTCACAAGTTTGCTACATTTTGGACAGTTCAAAGTTCCAAATGTAACATTTGACCCTTATTGATACATTGAAACCAAGCATCAGAAGAGTAGAGAAATGTGTTCACCTGATAGATTTAAAGGGAATCTGTCAGCGGGTTTTTGCTATGTAAGCAGCATGCTGCAAGGGTTAGCACAGAGAATTCAGGATGCCTGTATTGTCAAGGTCCGATCTGTTGTTTATTTGCGGTTTGTTTAAGCAGGAGGAATTTTCATTGCTCAGACTACAATACTGTCATGGCTCGCCTCCCCGTCCACATGGCTAGGGGGCGGAGCCTTCTCCTGGGCCTCACTTCCGGAGCCTGGATGCCTTAAAAGCTGACATTTCCAGTGAACAAGCGCCGGCTATAAGCTTAGCGCTGCTTTGCCTGTGATTGCTGGTCTTGTAAGTGTTATCCTGATCCGTCTGTTCCTGTGCCCCCGTTCTCTGTCTGTGATCCGTCCCCTGGTCGTCCCTCCAGTCCTCTGTCCCCTCTTCTACCTCCCCACTTGGTTGCTTCCTCTGGTACTGACCTCGGCCTGACCTCGACCCCGCTTCTGCTCATTCCTCCGGTCCTCCTTCTGGCCGTACTGTGTTTGACCCGGCCTGCCCGACCATTCCTCGCATGCCCTGCAGCTCTGCTCCCCAGCTGTGCTGTGAGGCAGTGTACGAGCACACACTGTGTATCCACTTCCTGGCTCTCGTTGCTCTGTTTAGTGTGTTCTGCTGCAGAGCTCCGGCTCCCCCTGGTGGCAGCTTCACAAATGCGCACTGCAGTCTGGACCGGCAGCGTGCCCTCCCCTTATTGACACCTCAATGTAGAGAGCCTGATGTGGGCGGGGTTAGCTTTCTCAGCTCTGCTACATCGCTAAATCTAAACATTCTGATTGTGTCAGAACAACTGCAGCCAGTAATCTAACTGATACATCGTTGGATTCAGACTCTCCTTGCCTACATTATTCTGCTCTCAGATAAGGTAACAAAAACCTGCTGACAGATTCCCTTTAAGACACAGAGGATAATATAATTGACATTTAAATAAACACTTTATTAGGAAAAGTTCTGCCTCCTTTTACTAGGCTTTGTGCTTATGTTTATCACCATCTTCAAGCCCTTTGCTTGTTGTCATTGAATGTCAGCTTTCTCTCTAAGTTTCTGTATTATGCCTTATCTGTCTGGCTTGCATTTTTCCCTTATCTCTGTTTGCAGTCATTGAATTGAAACATTCTATATTTGCTTGCTGTCCGTGAATGTAATCTCTTTTATCATTCAATGGCTGAAGCTCTGCATAATTCTAAGGCTATGTGCACACCAGCAGGGCCGGCCCCAGGTTTTTGTGAGCCACAGGCAAGGGAGTCTCAGTGGGCCCCATCCACACACAGACACGCACATACAGATACGTACACATACAGGCATACGCACACATACATATTTAAAGAGAAATTCAGAAAAATACATATAAACAGACAAATCCATACACAGTCATATACACTGACACACATAGATACACATCATACACACAGACACATTAGAGATATTATTAGTATGGGTAAGCCTCACTCGTCTCCCCCGCTTGTCTCCCGTCCAGCTCCTCCAGGGCATGTCTCTGTGCTGCATGATGGCCGTCACTAAAAGACATGGCCGCACACAGAGCACACCAACACTCCTGTACATACATCACAGGAGAGGCTGAAGACATACACATTACTGAGGAGGGGGGCATACTGCTCCAGAGGGGAGGAATACAGCTCTGAGGGGTATACAGAACTGGGTTGGAGGGGGAAATACAGCTCTGGGGGTATACAGCACTGGGATGAAAGGGACATAGAGCTCTGGGGGGTATACAGCACTGAGGTGGAGGGGGACATACAGCTCTGGGGGGTATTCAGCACTGGAGTGGAGGAGGACATACAGCTCTGGGGGGTAATCAGCACTGGGGTGGAGGGGGATATACAGCTCTGGGGGTATACAGCACTTTGGTGGAAGGGACATAGAGCTCTGGGGGGTATACAGCACTGGGGTGGAAGGGACATAGAGCTCTATGGGTATACAGTACTGAGGTGGAAGGGGGGTATATAGCACTGTGGTTGAGGGGACATACAGCTATGGGGGGTATAGAAGTATGCAGCCCCCACATTCCTCCATGTAACATAATGCACCCATATTGCGCCACATAATTTAATGCAGCCTCATATTACGCCATATAATGCACCAGCATATTCCTCCATAGTATTATGCAGCCCCCGTAGTCCTCCATATAGAATAATGCACCAAATATTCCTCCATATAATATAATGCACCCCAGATTGTTCCACATAATATAATGTAGCCTCATAATCCTCCATATAGTATTATGCAGCCCCCATGTGGCAGCACTATGCAGCCCTCATGTGACAGCACTATGCAGCCCTCATGTGACAGCACTATGCAGCCCCCATGTGACAGCATTATGCAGCCCCCATGTGGCAGTACCATGCAGCCCCCATATGACAGCACTATGCAGCCCCCATGTGACAGTACCATGCAGCCCCCATGTGGTTGCACTATGTAGCCCCTATGTGACAGCACTATGCAGCCTCATATCATTTAATGCAGCCCCATATCATTTAATCTGCGATGCCGATACAATTGAAAGTGCGATCCTCAGCGGGGAGACGGGGGGCCCAGGCCTCTCTGACTCATGGGCTCCATAGCGGCCGCATGACTTGCTGTCATTGGCGGTATGCCACCCTGCCAAATGAGAGTGGGCCCCCTTGGCGGTCTAGGGCCCCAGCACTTGCCCAGGTGTGCCAGGTGCTGACTCCGGCCCTGCACACTTGAATGTCATCAGCACACGGTTCAATTTATTTTTTACAGCATTATACACTTGAATGGCCGAGTGCAAACCGATTTAGGCCCTGTGCTCACACTGCGTTTTTTGCCGCATTGTCATGGCCTTTTTGCCATGTTTTTGGGTGCAGTTTTTGGCCCTAAACTGCATGCAGTCCTTCCCCAGCAAAGTCTATGAGATTTCAGAAAGATTGTGTGCACATTGCTTCTTTTTTGCCTGCAGCTTTGGTTGCAGAATAAAGAAGCAGCATGTCACTTCTTTTCTGCATTTTCCCTGTGTTTTGCCATTGGCAATGTTAAAAAAAAAAGCAGGGAAAAACGAGGCAAAAACACACCAAACCGCAGCAAAATGCACTGAAAATGCGGCAGAAATGAGGCAAAAATACACCGAAAACGTAGCAAAAACACACCAAACCGCGTCAAAAACACAGTAAAAATGAGGTAAAAAGCACCAAAAACGCAGCAAAAACACACCAAACTGCGGCAAAAATGTACTGAAAATGCAGCAAAAATGAGGCAAAAAACCCCACACCAAATCGTTGCAAAAATGCATCGAAAACGCGGGAAAAAGACACCAACCGCATAAAAAATGCACTGAAAACATGGCAATAACACACCAAACCGCGGCAAAAATGCACTGAAAATGCGGCAAAAATGAGGCAAGAATGCACCGAAAACGTGGCAAAACACAACAAACCGCGTCGAAAACGCAGCAAAAATCAGGCAAAAAAGCACCAAAAGCGTGGCAAAAACACACTAAACTGTGGCAAAAATGCACTGAAAATGCAGCAAAAATGAGGCAAAAATGCACCAAAAATGCGGCAAAAACACACCAAACCGTGGCAAAAATGCACTGAAAACGTGGCAAAAACAGGGCAAAAATGAACTGAAAACGCAGCAAAAAGACACCAAAATGTGGCAAAAATGCACCATAACTGTGGCAAAAATGAGGCAAAAATGCACCAAACCGTGGCAAAAATGCACTGAAAATGTGGCAAAAACGCATGCACTTTTTAATGCGTATTTTTGGCCGTAGGGTTTGTTTTTCGGCTAGAGGGTGCATTTTTTGCTCAAGAAACAAAACTTCTGTGTGCGCACTTACCGCAACAGAGATAAATCGTATATGCTGCTATTTTTTTTCTCTATCCATGGAATATAAAAAATACAGAATAACATTGGTCCGAGTGCGATCCGATGTTTTAGCGGATTGCACTTTAGCCAAAAATACGGTCATCAGCACGAGCCATTGCAGTCACCCTACTACCTTTCTCTCCATATCAATGAAATCTGTATTTTTCTTTTTCCACTCCCAGTAGTCGTCTTCTCTGCTGTGCCGTCACACACTATCTGTACAGGTTTTCAGTGTTTTATAGTTTCTTCCCCAAATAAGCTGTGACGTCCTATCACTATCCAGATTCACCCTACATTCGCCGCTGCATTCCCTGCCTTTGCTTTTATACAGGATGTTATAGTTCCTCCTGATTGGCTGTGCTGTATCATGTGATGTGATTGGTTGAAGACATAAAATTTACACAAAACAAATTGCAAATTGCTCAAAATCAGTGAATTTCTAAGAATTTGATAGAAATTCGATTCACATCTTATTGATTTGCTCATCTCTAATAATGGAGAACTGATGTGCCGTAACAAAAAAATATTTTTAATTGTGACATTTGTGCCAAAGACTGGGCGTCCTGCAGCTGATAATGAAGCCATATGTCCTATGAAAGACATCACCTAAAGCTGCAGTGTATGATGGGAGGTGATAAAATCCAATTCTATAGAGTATAACATCTGTTTGTGGTTGTAAAATACCATGGGATCACCGTGATGTGTGAACAGAGCCCATTAGGGAAAGCTAATTGCCTCTCTATACCAAACAGGAATCCTGAGCCATTAAAAAGATAAATGACAAGTGTTCTGCATTATGGCATAAATATCCACTATATGAGTACAGTAGGTGAGTGCTGTCTACAGCACTGACATTTTATGAATAAAGGTGTAAAATGAAATCTCCTGTCCCCTGTGCGCACTCTGTACCAGTGGTGCCATTGTCACACAGAATGCCACTATCTAGGTTAAAAACATCAGTGTCCGGGGAAAATGCCACTATCTGGTCTACAAACCTCCATGTATGGGCAGCTAGGCTCCTGCTATAATGGTTATGCACACAGCCAGCCGGAAACCAACGGCAAGGTATATCTCTGTAACCTAGATAGTGGCATTTAAGTTAGGTTCCCGAATTACAGAGATATACCTTGCAGTTGGTTTCCGGGCTTACATGCATTGACCAATACATAAACTAAAAATCTCTCTTTTGCAGTAATGCAGTGCCATATTTTCCCTTGTACAGTTTTGGCTTTTCAGGGTGCAGCTATATGCATTTTATAGTTACTATGTTTTTTCGGCTACCACCTGTTCCCATTTGTTGGATGTGCGGGTCAGTTTTTTGGATATTTGTAACAGCTAAAATATATCAGTAACTAGAAAGTAATTCTGCCACTTAGTGAAACATAATATAGGCTGGTTCATCTGATGGCCTATAAAAATGTGTCTCATTACCAAAGTGCCACACAAGAAAAGTCTCATGATGGGCAAAACCAGTGAGCTGTCTCAAGACCTCAAGACTGGTTCATTTAATAAAAAGGTGTCTCATTTCAAAGGTGCCACACAAGAAACATCTCATGATGGGTAAAACCAGTGAGCTGTCTCAAGACAAAAAGAGAGGTGCAAAAAGCCATGGAAAGTCATGAGAACAGCTGAAATCTATCAGTAACTAGAAGCAATCCAGCCAATTTTCAAAAAATAATATCACCTGGTTCACCTGATGGCCTATAAAAAGGTGTCTCATTATCAAGGTGCCACATAAAAAACATTTCATGATGGGTAAAACCAGTGAGGTGTCTCAAGACAGAAAGACAGAGAGAAAGGTGCAAAAAGCCATGGAAAGTCATAAGAACAACTGAAATCCATCAGTAACTAGAAGCAATCCAGCCAATTTTCGAAAAATAATATCACTTGGTTCACCTGATGGTCTATAAAAAGGTGTCTCATTATCAAGGTGCCACACAAGAAACATCTTGTGATGGGTAAAATCAGTGAGGTGTCTCAAGACAGAAAGAGAGGTGCAAAAAGCCATGAAAAGTCATGAGTAAAACTGAAATCTATCAGTAATTAGAAAGTAATTCTGCCACTTATTGAAATATAATATCAGATGGTTCAACTGATGGCCCATAAAAAGATGTCTCATTTCCAAAGTGCCACACAAGAAACATCTCATGATGGGTAAAACCAGTGAGCTGTCTCAAAACCTCAAGACTGGTTCATTCGACAAAAAAGTGTCTCATTACCAGGGTGCCACACAAGAAACATCTCATGATGGGTAAAACTGGTGAGCTGCCTCAAGACAGAAAAAAAGGAGCAAAAAGCCATGGAAAGTCATGAGTAAAACTGAAATCTATCAGTAATTAGAAAGTAATTCTGCCACTTATTGAAAAATAATATCAGCTGGTTCAACTGATGGCCCATAAAAAGGTGTTTCATTTCCAAGGTGGCACACAAGAAACATATCATGGTGGGTAAAACTAGTGAGCTGTCTCGAGACCTGAAGATTGGTTCATTCGATAAAAAGGTGTCTCATTACCAGGGTGCCACACAAGAAACATCTCGTGATGGGTAAAACCAGGGAGCTGTCTCAAGACCTCAAGACTGGGTCATTAAAAAAAAAGGTGTCTCATTACCAAGGTGCCACACAAATGAAGAAAGAAGGGATGGCACCACCTGGGAGTGGGATCTCCTAGGTACAAAAACACAGTATATTGGGGGAAAAGAAGTGTACCTAATGAAACGGGATCACCACATATCATATAAAAAAAGGACAATTTTTATTTAATAATGCAAAAAACCACACATGACATAGAATACAAACATACAAAAATGACACAATAAGACACCTTTAAAATCATTTTAAAAACCAAACACTGGATACGAAAACATATAACCCACACATGATAGAAGGAGGTTATGTTCACACATGATAATCCTAAATAGCCCTGTGGTTATGCCATACAATACAACTCAAAGTTGATAGAAAAATGGAGATCTGCAGTGGCTCTGGGAAAAAAATAGTCAGTCTAGTAATGACACACGCATGGGGTCCCAGTTAATAGAGGGTCCTGAAGTCATAAACCATGCAACTGGCCGCAACTAACAAGCTAATAGCCAAAAGAAATAGAAAGCCAGGAAACCCAATAGAATCCTGGAATATTACTTGTGGCCAGAGAATCCCAGCCTACAGGCAAGCCCTACAATCCTCCATGTAAAAGGCAAGCCTGTAGAGATCCAGGGCAGGACAGGTTAATGAGGTGGACCAAGAGTGGGTTAAGATAGCTGTTTCGGGGTATTGCCCCTCATCAGTGTGTAGTAGGTGCCACACAAGAAACATCTCATGATGGGTAAAACCAGTGAGCTGTCTCAAGACCTCAAGACTGGTTCATTCGATAAAAAGGTGTCTCATTAACAAGGTGCCACACAAGAAAAATTTCATTTCATGATGGGTAAAACCAGTGAGTTGTCTCGAACTTCTCAAAACTTTATTGTTGCAAAACAAACAGGTGGCATTGGTTACATAAGAATTTCAGACTACAGAAGTTTCCAGTGAATAGTCTTGGTATCTGTTACGTCACCACCGGAGTCTGCTCCAGCGACTTCTGCTCTGATCGCCAGGTGACGCCGTGTTCCTGCCGTGGATGGTGCTGGTGATGGGAGAGGAGTCGATGCCAGCGGCACCGGTAGGCACAGGCTCCGATCATCCACTGGGCTGGGTTGTCTTGGGATCTGCAGTAGCACTGGCTGACTGTGGGAGACGTGTGTCTTCCAGCTGAAGTTGCCAGCGTTCAGCTGCAGCCAATAGGAAGACACCACACCCTTCTTAGTTCCCCTCCTGTCTGCTGACCTCTGCCAGAGATAGTTGTGATTTCCTGGCTCCTGATCCGCCCTATTCTGCTTTGTGATTCCTGTGTGCTGACTTCTGCGTGTTTCCTGACTACCCTCCTGCCTGCTGTTTTTGTACCTCGCTGCCCGATCCGGATTTGACCTCTGCTACGTTTTCTGATTACGTCCTTGTCTGCCGATTCTGTCTCTGTTCTGCTATTCCTGGTTTGACCCTGCCTGACGACTACTCTCATCGGACTGCAGCCTTCCACAGGTAGTGATCTCCAGGGCCCTGTGTAATTCCAAATTCCTGTATAGGGGGTTAAAGGGTTTCAGGCTTCTGGGGGTCCTGCTTGGTGAGTGGCTTCCCTCTCGTCTGTCCATTACATCCCCCCTGAGTCTGTTGATCCAGGCAGGCGTTACAGTATCATAGTCCAGAAGTGGAAAGAATGTAATTTCCTATAGAGCATAAAGTGATGTGAGA
This sequence comes from Anomaloglossus baeobatrachus, assembly GCF_048569485.1. Lineage (NCBI taxonomy): Eukaryota > Metazoa > Chordata > Amphibia > Anura > Aromobatidae > Anomaloglossus > Anomaloglossus baeobatrachus. The sequence continues at coordinate 20,777,479 of NC_134362.1, forward strand.
AAAATGTGCTTTTAGGAACCTGTGCTGCCCATCCTGGTATCCTGCAGCAGTAGTTGTGTAGAAGACCTATTCTGTGCATTTTTTTGGGGACTCAGAATTTGGGGGATCAGATTATAAGAATATCCACTAGATAACATGTTGGCGGATCTATATGCACATTGACACAGAACACAGACTTGTACTCTCTGCTCAGTGGTTGATGTAGATTTTGCACCAGATAATGGCACTAAGACACTCCGTCCTGCATCATCATCATCCTCATCATCGCCCCTCCATGATTAAGTGTGACCCATCGCTGATTTGACTATGGAAATGATGGCTCCAATTCATTAGGTTAAAAACCGCCTTGTAAAGATTTCATTGTATGGATCCTAATAAAGCAGAATCCGTTAGTCAGAAGTATTGTTTTCTTCGTGTGCCTAATGCATGTTAATGAGCGCGGTATATAGATGCCATTTGTTATTCGTGATAATGTACAGCCTGGGGAAGATAGCAGATTGAGGAAGCTGTAGACTCACAAATCACCTTGGTCCCTTCAGGGAACCCGTGACACAGCCTCATTAATTTATATAGGGATCTGGAAAATATCAATATATCATCAATATTTACTTGGGGGGTTTAGAACTTGCAATATTTATGAGATGTGGACACTTTCTTTCTTCGCTCACATACACTTCCTATTGATGTTTCGCAGGGGACCGCGCTCCGTACTGTTAATTAAACTATGCATGGCTGCCAAATGTCACTATTTATACTGATGATCATCAAATTATGAGTGCAAGGAAAGCGAAACAGTATATCACCAGAAACAGATGGCTATACACGGACGACGGGGCCACTGGAGGTAGCATTGACCATCGGACGGAGCTCCGGACACCCAAGATTTATTATTATTAGTCTCGAAGGCTGTAAATGACTCAGAGGTGCGGGGTGAGATGAAACCTTGACCCCGGAGACTGAGGCGACCCAGAGGTAATTCCCCTCTGCCCTATACAAGGGGAGCAGCACTAGAAATGATGGATTCTACTTGGAATAGAATTTGCTTTAGGGTCAGGAGATCAGGAATCTATTGACCATGGAACACAAGGAATAGTTAAAGCCTTTGTCTGGGATAAATAAAAATAAAATCTTATTTTCTTCCATTTACAGTGAGTCACTGGTCCATTGTCACCTAGTAACCAAGTGAACAGCGAAAAAGAAGGGAACCTATTGCTGGTCCCTGGGGTCCCTCACCATCCTAGATAGGTTCCGCACTATGCGCCAAGCCGGATACCTGAACCTAGATATCCCTACTGCTGGTCCCTGGGATCCCTCACCACCCTAGATAGGTTCCGCACCTATGTGCCGAGCTGGATACCTGACCCTAGATATCCCTACTGCTGGTCCCTGGGATCCCTCACCACCCTAGACAGGTTCCGCACCTATGTGCCGAGCTGGATACCTGACCCTAGATATCCCTACTGCTGGTCCCTGGGATCCCTCACCACCCTAGATAGGTTCCGCAACTATGCGTCGAGCTGGATACCTGACCCTAGAGATCCCTACTGCTGGTCCCTGGCATCCTTCACCACCCTAGATAGGTTCCGCAACTATGCGTCGAGCTGGGTACCTGACCCTAGAGATCCCTACTGCTGGTCCCTGGGATCCCTCACCATCCTAGATAGGTTCCGCACTATGCACCAAGCTGGATACCGGACCCTAGATATCCCTACTGCTGGTCCCTGGGATCCCTCACCACCCTAGATAGGTTCCGCACCTATGTGCCGAGCTGGGTACCTGACCCTAGAGATCCCTACTGCTGGTCCCTGGGATCCCTCACCATCCTAGATAGGTTCCGCACTATGCACCAAGCTGGATACCTGAACCTAGATATCCCTACTGCTGGTCCCTGGGATCCCTCACCACCCTAGATAGGTTCCGCACCTATGTGCCGAGCTGGATACCTGACCCTAGATATCCCTACTGCTGGTCCCTGGGATCCCTCACCACCCTAGATAGGTTCCGCAGCTATGCGTCGAGCTGGATACCTGACCCTAGAGATCCCTACTGCTGGTCCCTGGCATCCCTCACCACCCTAGATAGGTTCCGCAACTATGCGTCGAGCTGGGTACCTGACCCTAGAGATCCCTACTGCTGGTCCCTGGGATCCCTCACCACCCTAGATAGGTTCCGCACCTATGTGCCGAGCTGGATACCTAACCCTAGAGATCCCTACTGCTGGTCCCTGGGATCCCTCACCACCCTAGATAGGTTCCGCACCTATGCGCCGAGCTGGATACCTGACCCTAGAGATCAATACTGCTGGTCCCTGGGATACCTCACCATCCTAGATAGGTTCTGCACCTATGCGCCAAGCTGGATACCTGACCTTAGAGATCCCTACTGCTGGTCACTGGGATCCCTCACAACCTTAGATAGATTCTGGACCTATATTCTAAGCCGGATACCTGACCCTAGATATCCCTACTGCTGGTCCCTGGGGTCCATCACCATCCTAGATAGGTTCTGCACCTATGCGCCGAGCTGGATACCTGACCCTAGATATCCCTACTGCTGGTCCCGTGCACCCTAATTTTTTCTTAAATTCCATGTTTGTTATGAACCACAAGCTTTACTATTCGGGTTCACTCATCTCAACTCATCATTAGCTATAATAAATGTGGACATTCTAACGTTAACATAAAAACCTAATTCAGGACCCTCAGATACAAAGAGTGTTTCTGTCCTTACAGGACCTGGTGTTCCGCTAGTAATGGGGAAGTACCAAGCAAACGGCGAAAGGGAAGGGAAAGGGAACCCTGTGTCTAAGGAAAGGGAAGATGGTGACCCCTGACCAAACCTACTGATGGTTCCTTGGGTCCTTCACCACCCTAGATAGGTTCCACACCTTTGCGCTGAATCAGATACCTTACTCTAGATATCCCTAGTGCTGGTCCCTTGGGTCCCTCACCACCCTAGATAGGTTTTGCACTATGCGCTGAGCCGGATAGCTGACACTAGGTATCCCTAGTACTGGGCACTAAATAGGGACCGAGCCTTCAGGAGAGGTGGCTCGAGGGTCTCCGGACCCGGGGGTCTCGCGGACACGCCGATTATATGGGGGGGTCTTATATGTATGTATGGACTGGGCCGTATTGAGTTTGTGACGCCACCCACGGTGTGTGGTGAGGTGGGACACCACCGCTGCTGTTATAGGGCACCCGGGGGAGATGTTGTGCGTCTAGTTATTAACCCCTCTGTGGGCAGGGATGGTGGCCCCGGGACCCGGTTGGTGCGTGTAGGGGATGGCGGCCGCAGGGGATGCTGGTGTACTCACAGTTAGAAGCACACACAAGTCTCTGGTAAACCAAGGTGGCGGTGGCCGGTGCCGCGGCCGGTTGCATTCTGGTCCCCCAACCGGCTGGTGGTCTCTATCCATGTCCTGCACTGCTTTAAGTAGAAATGACTTTCTAGTGTGAAACATAGGAGTCTGCTCCTGGCTGGATGTGGCCTAAGGAGCCGTGCCCGCAAACGCTGGCCCATGGGATTTATGGGCCGTGGCGGTGACCTCTTATCCCTAATCAGTGGGCTGTTGTCTTCTATGAGGGACTTTGGGTGGGACAGAACCTCTAGTCCTGGTCTCAATTGGTTAATTAACCAACTCCAGTCGATTTTGGCTTCTGGCTTCAGGGTCCGAGTACCCCCTTTGTGTTACGGTTTCTGGGTTGGTTCCCCGTGTCGGTACCAGCGGGCTACAACCCTGTCCGAGTCCACCTCGGTTCCACCGAGCCGTCTTCCCATCTCCTGCTGATGGAGACCACCATCTGCCTCCTAGCCAGTGGCACCAGGGCTCCTACTCTGAAACACAGGCCTGACCTCCACTCTCCTTGAACTCCAGACTAGACTGACTGTTTCTCCCGCCTTGGGCTGTCTAAACCCCTGGGTGGGCGTGCACCAACTGCCTGGCCACGCCCACTGCTGTGTCTATCTGTCCCTAAGGGGGGTGACTAGGGTTTAATGGTTGTTTCCCAATGAGGGAACGGTGTTGTGCAGGGGCCTATTTGTGACTACCTGGTTTTGCTGGGCGTCACATATGTCCAGCATTATAACCCCATCTGCAGCAATAAATATGGCAATTTCTGGCTTCCAATTTAACAAATATTTCTTAAATATTGAGACCACATAATTTCAACTGCAACCAAATCCATTTTCCAAATCGCTTTCCGCTCAGTCATTGCATTTTTGCACTATTTTGCTGTTAGCTTTTATTTAGGGCAATTTTTGTGCCATTGAAGTGAAAAAAACCTACATTAATAAATGCGCGGCGCTATAGACTGTAGTTATCTTCAGCAATTGAAGGGTGCGTGACACATTTCGCAGTGTGTATCTCTCATGCACAGCTAATTTACGCTCAGCTGGGAAGTCCTGATTTAGAGCGGAGAGATGTAAATCTGAGCAGAACCGGCAGCCGCAGGGAGTCCTAATCATACAAAACGATCACTTGCAAAATAATTTGTGGAGGAATATTTCATTTTTGCTGATACATAGTAACAGACTGTATTTGTTTTAACTCATCTGTAAATATTGATCCGTTAGTATAAAGCCCGGCTGACTAATGCTCCACATAGGAAGCTGTGAATGTCTGCGGTACATACTGAACACTGCGGCAATACAAATCCGTGTTACTATTTCACGGTGGTAGGCACAGGCTTATAGGTTACAAAAAATGAAGGAGCCCAATCCCGTCCTACTTTCCTTTCCTAAAGATTAAGGCCCCCAGTTATCCAGACTTATGATTTCCCCTGCAGTTTCGGTGTAGAGTGCGCCGGAGTAAGATGCACCAAATTCCTTAAGAGATGTCTCCATCTCGACCACCGTAGCTAGAAATCCGCTGCTCCATTCTTCTTCTTATGTCTTCTTCTGCAAACTTCACTCAGTGGTGAGCTTGTCAGGGCTTGTATTTTGCCCTGCAGTTTGAGTGTAGAGTGCGCCGGAGTAAGATGCACCAAATTATTCAAAGACGCCTCCATCTTGACCACCATTGCTCGGAATCCGCTGCTCCGTTCTTCTTCTTGCATCTTCTTCTGCAGACCTCACTCGGCGACGATCTTGAGGTGCATCATAACAGCATGACATCACTACGACTAGGAATTGGGCGACACATCATGTCATTATGCCCATCGTGTCATTTGAGGAGTCAGGACTACTGAGCAGCAGAAAAAAACAGAGGTCACCTTGGCCCTGGCTGTTGGGCTCACATAAAACCGTCCATTTTTGTGTGCTAAGTATCTAAATTTTTCCTCGTTTTTTCATAGCAGTAATGGATGTCTATATTCCCATATTCATTGTTACACGTATCTTAGCACTACAGTGTGCAGCTGTGTCACCCAGGGTTATGGGGTACTCGGTCCCGGGCGGTGTATTGCTGGGCAGATGTCACTTGGTGGTCATTGCCTGGTTCCATGCCCTGGGTGCTTTTTTAAAAGGGGTTATATTTACATGGGAATTTGAAGGAAAGTTTATACGTGACGCCACTTGCGGTTTGCGGCTCTGTGGATGGAGCCGCCGCTGAACAGTTTTCGCTACTGGGGCTGGTGTTGGTGACAGCCTGGGTGTGAGGCCCTCCGCCAGCAGGGCCGGGCCCCAGAGAATAGGTGATGTAGATGGGTGTTGAAAGAAAGTAGACCACACAAGGGGTTGCAGTGTAACTGGTTCCTTTACTCACTGTAAGCTGGAAACTGGTCACCCGAGGGAGGCTGGTCTTGACCGCAGGTCCCCTTAGTACCAGTGCCCTGGTGACTTCTTTCCCCTGCACCTGTCTTTGGTTGGTGGGTCCCCATGGCTTTCAGCGACTGGGGGTCCCCTCCTGGTAGTCTCTTAACAGCAGTCCGTTTGACGGTAGCGTGAACGCTGTGAGGTCAGAGTCTTTGTTCCTGGTCCCCAGTTTTCCCGTTGCTACTGTGTCCCGAACTTCAAGGTCATTGAGGTCCTTAATGGTCCCCTCACTGTGCAGATTTTATCAGGTCTGCCTGGATAGTTTGCCTGACCTAGGATTCTGTACCCCGTTGGTGCGTGGTTCCGGGAGTACTCCACCGTACTCCACCAGCAACCAACCGCCTGGGCCCTCAGGTCACTGTCACACTCCTGTCATGCTTCCACTTGCTCCCTCCATTGCCGACTCACTCAGACTTTGACTGACAGTCAACTGAATAGGATAACTGAAGTGAGCACTAATATATATATTATGAGTGCAAGCCAAAAATTACATACTATATACGAATAAGGCTGCACATCAAACTTAGATAATAGTATAATACCTCAAGCATATGGACAAATATTGGAATATACAATGAAAAATGCTACTTGCTAATTTGAACATGTGAATAATGAATTGCATACCTGCCATGAATATTAGGAAAAAGGAGATATTTAGCAATCGCATTGATCAATGTAACTGAGCCCCAAGGCCTCGTCAAGGCATATCTCTATATTGGGGTCCCTAGCTCTGTGACCCTAACTGTGTGTCATCTCATTGCAATTAAAAACTGCTATGGGTGGAGAGGGGTAACTAAGGACTTTCTTATATAGGAGATGGAAAAAACATGGCCGAAAGGGGCGGAGCTGTGTTCACATTCAGAAAAAAACTACATATAACTGAATAGGATAACTGAAGTGAGCACTAATATATATATTATGAGTGCAAGCCAAAAATTACATACTATATACGAATAAGGCTGCACATCAAACTTAGATAATAGTATAATGCCTCAAGCATATGGACAAATATTGGAATATACAATGAAAAATGCTACTTGCTAATTTGAACATGTGAATAATGAATTGCATACCTGCCATGAATATTAGGAAAAAGGAGATATATATATATATTAGTGCTCACTTCAGTTATCCTATTCAGTTATATGTAGTTTTTTTCTGAATGTGAACACAGCTCCGCCCCTTTCGGCCATGTTTTTTCCATCTCCTATATAAGAAAGTCCTTAGTTACCCCTCTCCACCCATAGCAGTTTTTAATTGCAATGAGATGACACACAGTTAGGGTCACAGAGCTAGGGACCCCAATATAGAGATATGCCTTGACGAGGCCTTGGGGCTCAGTTACATTGATCAATGCGATTGCTAAATATCTCCTTTTTCCTAATATTCATGGCAGGTATGCAATTCATTATTCACATGTTCAAATTAGCAAGTAGCATTTTTCATTGTATATTCCAATATTTGTCCATATGCTTGAGGCATTATACTATTATCTAAGTTTGATGTGCAGCCTTATTCGTATATAGTATGTAATTTTTGGCTTGCACTCATAATATATATATTAGTGCTCACTTCAGTTATCCTATTCAGTTATATGTAGTTTTTTTCTGAATGTGAACACAGCTCCGCCCCTTTCGGCCATGTTTTTTCCATCTCCTATATAAGAAAGTCCTTAGTTACCCCTCTCCACCCATAGCAGGTTTTAATTGCAATGAGATGACACACAGTTAGGGTCACAGAGCTAGGGACCCCAATATAGAGATATGCCTTGATGAGGCCTTGGGGCTCAGTTACATTGATCAATGCGATTGCTAAATATCTCCTTTTTCCTAATATTCATGGCAGGTATGCAATTCATTATTCACATGTTCAAATTAGCAAGTAGCATTTTTCATTGTATATTCCAATATTTGTCCATATGCTTGAGGCATTATACCATTATCTAAGTTTGATGTGCAGCCTTATTCGTATATAATTTGACTGACAGTCCACTGTCTGACCCTCCCACCTGATCGTATAGTGGACTGGATCGGCTCCACCTCTAAGTGTCCATCCATAGGTCCAACCCTAGCCTGGTACCAGTCTATGGGGAATTTGGGGCAAAACAGGGATTAACTGGAATGTTTGGTTGTTACCGGCAATGCTCTTCTGGGTCCCTGGGGGTAGGCCCTGTATCCTGGTGGGGATGCAGTACCTTGTAGCTCTCTGATGGCTTCAGGGGCGCTGCACAACTATTTTCTTTTTGTTACTATGTTTCATGTTCAGTTTGCGCCTGGTCACATTAGAAAGGTAGGCTGTGCCATCAGTCTTTTTCTTAGATTACTGAGCACCAGAAGCTTAGAGCTGATTCAAGATTGCAGAAGAAAGCACAACAGACGCCGCGGAGCACTGGACGGCCGGCTACGGCATTGGCACCGGAAGTAAAGAGGTGGCTTTTTTTCATCATTTCCTCATTACAATTCAGCAATTTGGTATTCACTAACCAAATTGAAAAAAAAATTGAATTCTGAAAAATTCTAATTTTTATAAAATGCACGGCAAATTCAGTTGGTCTCTAAGATGTACTTGTAATATTCGTAAAGTATCAATTTTGGAGCATCATTTCTGTAAAAGTTCCATCTTTCTAGGTAAACTATGAATAAATTGACACCTAAGTGTTTATTCTTTTCTTAGAGATATGTGTTTGGGGAAATCTCTATCACTCAGTGAACGGGCAAGTACCAGGTGGCTATTTCGTTGGTGAGGGTGGAACGCATAACAACACATCCACAATATCTTACTGCTGTTCATCTGCCTATCTGAGAGGGAAAGTGAGCTGAAGGTAAGGTGGGCAGCAGTGGCAGGAGGGGTGACGTTGTTATACTCACCTCTGTGCCTCCTTAGCGCTGAGTGACACTGTTCTTAGGGCAGATGCCATCCAGTGTCAGAATGTAGGGTATGATGAAGGTAAATGATAGAAAACCCAAAAAAGACTATGGAATAAGTTGAAACCCCCAAATCCTAAATGGAACATAATGGAAACACTGCTGGGAAGGGAAACACACAAACAAACTGCCATGTAAAGCCATAAAGATAATTCATGAAGATACACTTATGTGACGAGCTGGAACTCCAAACGACCATCCATCTATGAACATACCCAGCAGAGAAGGCTGGTGAAAGGAGAGTATAAGTAGCCCCACCTAGGCTGTGATAGGACAGAGACAAAATAGAAAAGTGAGAACACCTGATTAACCACAAAAGAAACAAGGATAAAAGAACCATCGGCAGTGGAGCAGAGACCGACCAGGCTGTCGCTCAACAGGGCAGGAAAATGACTATGCAAAAGGTCACTGGTTTGAGTCCCGAGAAATGACAGGAAATATATCACAAGGCAAAGAATGCTAGGAGTATTCCCCCTTTAAGGCTGGTGAAAGGAGACTATAAATAGCCCCACTTAGGACAGAGACGAAATAGAAAAGTGAGAAGACCTGATTAACACCAAGCCAAACAAGAAACATAGATAAAAGAACCATCAGCAGTGGAAGAGAAACCAACCAGGTTGTGGCTCAGCAGGGAAGGAAAATGACCATGCAGCAAAAGGTCACTGGATCGAGTCCAAGGAATGACTGGAAATAAATCCCAAGGCAAAGAATAATAGGAGATTTCTCCTTTAAGGTTGGTGAAAGCCCCACATAGGACAGAGACAAAATAGAAAAGTAAGAACACCTGATTAACCACAAGCCAAACAAGAAACAAAGATAAAAGAACCATCAGCAGTGGAAAAGAAACCAACCAGGCTGTGGCTCAACAGGGAAGGAAACTGACCATACAGCAAAAGGTTACTGGATCGAGTCCCGAGAAATGACAGGAAATAAATCACAAGGGAAAGGATGATAGGAGTAGTCCCCTTTAAGGCTGGTGAAAGGAAAGTATAAATAGCCCAACCTAGGACAGAAACAAAATAGAAAAGTGAGAACACCTGAATAACAACAAGCCAAACAAGAAACAAACATAAAAGAACCATCAGCAGTGGAAGAGAAACCAACCAGGCTGTGCAGGGGCAAGACGGGATCATGGGACCATTTGGCAATAAATTGGATAAAGTTGATGTCGGCCGGAGCCACAGTTCATCCCTGGAATGCAGTGCTCTACTTATAACGAGAGAGGTTAGCAGAAGCCCTAAAAATCTTTGAGGATGTTTTTTTTTTATTCTCTAGGTAAGAAAAGTTAAATTAAACTTATAAATATGTAAAAATGGCAGAATTCTCGTCCACTCATCTGTAAACCAGGGATGCGGTATTTCAACACTTGACTGCCTGAGAAGTCCGGAGCGTGTCAATCAGATCCCAGTGTATGATTATCTGCCGTCTGAGCAATCTGACGAACATCCTCCCTCGATGGGATGCAGGCATGTTTATAACGGGTACTTCCGATGAGTCCAAATTAGCAAAATGTTCCATCCGATCAGCCAGCATCTGCTCTGCGGTTTTAATAAATTTCACAGGGTCGCCAAAACGATGGAGCTAATTACTTCTAATTTCACATCAGCTTACAGATTTCCACCCCGACAGTATGTCCCTGGCTATGCAAGAGCCAAGAGTGAATTTCATCATCCTTATCCCAGCTGGTGTCTGTCAGAATCAGGAGCGTCATGGCTGCTTCCTGTATATGAACTGTGCGAGACAATAGACGCTCATGCCAGTCTTACATCATCATTAAGTGTATTCACTATGTACTGGAGAGTGTTGTGTGGTTAGTCAGTCTATACAGAATGCACAAAGTGCAGGTGACTTAAAGGGTAACCCTGACTAAGATAACATTCTATTTAAGGTCCAACATTCTATAAATTGTACTTATAAGAGTCGATACATTTTTTTAGTTTTTTTTTTTTTCTGCCTCCAGTCTCCACAAGGGGGAGCTCACTGATGTTACAGTTGCATTTGATAAGAACAATCAATTTCATATAAGAAATCCAACAAAAAAAATAGAGTAAATAGCCAAGGGATAAAAACCAATTACATCTTTATTGAAACATGTAGCTTAAAAACAGGCAAGGGGGATAAGCCACAAAACACATTCCTTCAATAGGCTTCTGTTATGATTCAGGGACTGAGGAGGATCAAAAAATGCGGAATCCCAAATGGTAACAGAGTGACTGGAACCTTAATGGACTGCAAACCTAATCCTGTCACACAACTAGAAGTAGCCATGGGACGAGCCTACGATGACCTAGTCATCTTGACACAGCCGGAGAACTAAATATTCTCACAGATAGAAATATAAGAAAGCTAATCTGCCTCGGAGCAGTCCCCAAAGATAGATAGATAGCCCCCCACATGTAAAGGCTACAGTGATATAGAAAAACGCAATACAAAGCTAGAAAAGACAGATTCAGCAAAGATGAGGCCCAAACTATCTTTATAGGAAAGGATAGGAAGGAGCACTGTCTGCAGCCATAAAATGCCTAATAAATACCAGCACTTCTGATGTGGAAAAATACGGAGGTCCCACAACCTCTCCCCCACTGTATCAGCACTCTGATGTTACTGGGATCCAAAATTACTAATACAGATGAGGGACTGAATTAATACCAAGCATGACAAACACAAACCTTGCAGAATCATGGAGCTAAGTATACAGACACTCCCAGCAGGGAAAGATCCAATTCCACCAAGAACTCCACACAGACAAAATAGGAATCAAGCATTAGCATCAAAGCAGAAAAAAAAACAGTGGGAAAACAAACTGCAGAGGTACAAAGACAACTTATCTGACAGAAGTTCTGGTAGTGAGCAGGGCTGGTTACAGAATGTCCTTAACACACAGGAAACCATTGGGCACTGGCAAGTAACAAGAGAAAACTACTCAGTTATATAGTCCCAATCTGACCCTGATTACCAGTCCTTTACAGGTGTGTGGCTTTCATTCCACAAATCAACTGCACCGCCAGCACTGACCACAAGAGGGAGCCCCAAACTGGAAAATGAATTCACAACAGGCTTCCTATATAAGCACATGTTTATCACAAAAAAAGTATTTACATATTAAAAAATGTATATTCAATAATTGTCCACTGACTGTCATCAGTGCAAAAGGAACACAATTCTGATTAAATGCACAGGAAAGGATTATATGTATATTCAATAAATATGAGGGGCTGCTGATAAGTCTTTGGCTTTACCCAGAAAGAGACGAGATGAAACTTCACCTTTATTCCATATACTCTACACAGATGACAACACACTTCTTACATCGGTATTCCAACTTCTGTAAGCCTAGCAAAAAAAAGGATTTCGGTTGTGCCTCAAACCAGGCATCCGTAGCAGCCATGACATCAGAAATGGTGTGAAATTTGGTACCCTTGATGTGTTTCTTCAGGTTTGGAAACAGATGATAGTCGGAGGGAGCTAGATCTGGTGAATAAGGTGGGTGGTCAACCAGCTGGAAGCCCAGTTCTGCCAGTTTTGCCGTGGACGATTCTGCAGTGTGAGCGGAGGCGTTGTCTTGCAGGAACAAGATTCCTTTGGACAGCCTGTCTCGCCTTTTGGCCTTCAGAGCTGCCTTCAGTTGGTCCAGAAGTTCAATGTAATATCTTGCATTGATGGTGGAACCCTTTTTAAGGTAGTCCACTAGCAGCACGCCCTCTTTATCCCAGAACACAGACGCCATCACCTTAGAATCTGATTTCTTCATCCTGAACTTCTTTGGACGAGGAGAACCACTGTGCCTCCACTCTTTTGACTGCTCCTTGTTTTCAGGGTCATAGAAATAAATCCAGGTCTTATCCATAGTGACCAGTTGATGCAGGAAGTTCTTATCAGTCCGGAAACGCTGACAAATGGAGCGGGAAGTTGTCACTCGCTGCTTCTCTGATCTGTTGTCAGACATTTGGGGACCAACTTTGCAGATCGCGTCCTCATGTCCAAATGTTCATGGATAATGACACAAACGCGTTCACGGGAAATCCCCATGATGTCTGCTATTGCTTCAGCTGATATTTATGGATTCTCCAGTATGAGGTTGTGCACAGCATCGACCATCTCCAGAACAACAACCACTCTCCGGTGTCCAGGACGTTCCTCATCGTTGGGGCTGAAGTGTCCCGATTTAAATTTGGCAACCCAGTTCTTATCTGTGGAATATGAAGGGCATTGATCCCCCAATGTCTCCGACATATCACCACGAATATCCTTTGTGGACGTTCCTTGCAGAAACAAGAAATGTATCCCTCCTCTGCTCTCAGTTGCTGTGAATATCGCATTACACTCCGCCATTTCATTTTCCTGCGTGCGTAGAACACTGTAGCTATAAGCAACAAACACAACATTTTGAAAACGTATATTAGATACATAAGGCTTTCATGTGATGTAACGTTCGTTACCATAGAAACAAAAAAAGATCACAAAGCCAAACACTTACCAGCAGCCCCTCGTATTACATAGACTTAAGCAATCACAAAATAGGTATTGAACAGTCCCAAAATTGTATCTGTATGTAGATATATATATGTATAGAAAAAACATATCTCATACACTAAATGGTGCTTTACATGCTGCGCCATCGCTCGCGATGGCTAGCGATGTTGCGAGCGATAGCACCCGCCCCCATCGTTCGTGCGATATGTGGTGATCACAGCCGTAGCGAACAATATCTCCACGGCAGCGTCACACACACATACCTGTTCAGCGACGTCGCTGTGACCGCCGAACAATCCCTCCTTCAAAGGGGAGGTGTGTTTGGCGTCACAGCGACGTCACTGCGGCGTCACTAAACGGCCGCCCAATAGAAGAGGAGGGGAGGAGATGAGCGGCTGGAACATCCCGCCCACCTCCTTCCTTCCTCCTTTCTGGTGGACGCAGGTAGGATGATGTTCGTCGTTCCTGCGGTGTCACACACAGCGATGTGTGATGCCGCAGGAACGACGAACAACCAGCGGCATGCACCACCAACGATATTATGAAAAGGAGCGACATGTCAACTGTGATGCCCCAGGGGTGCTGATACTGTTCGGGGACGCCACAGGACTTGTTCAATTTGGCAAACAGGTAATGTAAGTTTTTATAGGTCGTGACGCCACTCATGGCTTGCGGTCAGGGATGTGGATGACCGCCGCTGCAGGTTTTACGAGCGTCTGGGGCTGATAGGGTCTGTAGCCAGAGGTTGTAGCCCTCCGTGAGTGAGGCAGGCCCCAGGGGCTCGGGTGTGCAGGATAGCTGGTCTTGAAATAATACAGGCTGAGTCCAAAAGTCTTTTTACCAGGTTTGTACTCACTTCAGATGTTTCTGTGAGCTGACCCGGGCGTTGTTGTGATGATGAACCAGGTAGGACCAGGGCTCCTTCGGGCCAGTCTGAGGGTAACCTGTTAGCTCGCCTTCCTAGCATTCTGTGTTTGGATAACCCCCTGACGTGGAGTACAATGGGGGTCTATCCAGGGAGTCGCTACTGCCTTTTCTCCCCTGTGTTCGGACCGTTTGCCGGCAGCGTGGACCAAGTGAGATGGCTTCCAGGCTCTGTCCCCTTATGGGCCCCTGCGTTGCTGTTGAGGCTCAGACCTGTGTGGTTGGTGAGGTACATGTAGTTCCCCTCACCGGCAGGTTTAGCAGGTCATTTAACTGGAGTCTTCTCTAGGGACCTGTACCCCGTACGTGCCCAGTCACCGGCAACTCCATACTGACTGACTGACCAGGTGACCGTTCTCCCCTGCTGACGGCTACTACCTCGCGCGCAGTGTCTGACTAGTGGCCGTGCGCCTCTCTACCTCGCGACTGCCGTGCTCCACTACCAGACTGGTTCTCCTTAGAACTCTACTCTCCTCCTGACAACCTCTGCACTCTAGCCCCCAGCCCCTCCGCTACACCCCTTGATAAGATTTGAAGGCCAGCCCCCTCCGGAGACTACCCAAGGGTCCCATCTACTGGTGTGGGAGACCTGGTTGCTATGTGTCTGTGCGTACACACCTCATTCTGGCCCTTAGAATTACCTGGAAGTACTGTCCCAGCATGGGTGCAATACTCAGTGACGCCTGACCGGGTCAGAGGCGCCACACAACGATTAACGATTTTTTAAGTTTTTGCGATCGTTCATCGTCACTCCTAGGCGTCACACGCTGCGATGTCGCTACCGACGCCGGATGTGCGTTACAAACACCATGACCCCGACGATATATCGTTAGCGACGTCGCAGCGTCTAAAGCACCCTTAAAGCTTTATAAAAAGAGGGTATTGCGCAATCCAAAAGATGAATACATTTAGACAAATATTGACTAGAAATAAAACCGAATAATTCTAGAGTGTTATATGGAAAATAAATGATATTGCACTCTCCAAACAGCGCAGCAGATGACATCAAGAAGAGAACCAAAGGGAACAAAGGATATATATGCGGCCACAAGGACATAGAAGGGCGCAAACAGTATATAGATCAAAAATATTGCATTTGCCCATCCATGCAAAGAGTGATAACAAAAAAAGGGAGGCAATATAAAGGCTAGAAAATAACCACCACATTACACCAAGATTGATAAACAAAATATAGCCCAATACTTAGTGCACTAGCCCAAAAAAACAATAAGAAGTAGCAGCAGGAGGCGCAATGAGAAAATTTGGGATACACAGACAACTATAGGGACAAGTGTCAGGCTGTAAATACCATGCCAGGTGCGGATGAATAGAACAAATGCCCTGACGCGCGTTTCGCAGGGGGCTTCTCCGTGGCCCTCATTCGCTCCTGGCACTAGTGCAATAAGTATTGGGCTATATTTTGTATATCAATCTTGGTGTAATGTGGTGGTTATTTTCTAGTCTTTTTATTGCCTCCCTTTTTTTGTTTTCACTCTTTGCATGGATGGGCAAATGCAATATTTTTTACCTATATACTGTTTGTGCCCTTCTATGTCCTTGTGAACCATATAGTCTGCAACGCTCGCTGTTTAATTTTTAATAATATGTAGAAAAGAAAATAGGGAGATAAGCACACATAGGGTAATAATGCTTTTTAACACTAGAAGTCCCAGAGAGGGGTCATTTAACATTTCTACCATTGGAACCCTATGGAGCTTGAAATTCCTGGGACTTCTAGTGTTAAAAGTGAAATTGGGGGAGGTCTTTGCTCACCGGATTGGTTGTGTATGTCACAACTACATTAAACACTGTGAGACTGTGACCGGGGTTATCTATGACGGCCGGTATGTCTCGCCCCGGTTGTGCTCACTCCATGATAGAAAGTAAATCCACTCTAGGGTTAATGCTGTTTCCCTACAGGCTGAAGGAAGGGTTAAATGGAAACAGGAACGAGGGGCAGGTGTGCCGGGTGTGAGGGAGTGATCACAACTCCCTGAGTCTCTGCTGGAGAGACATGTATATTGCTGTGGATTTTTTGTTTGGACATAAAACACCGTGTGCTGTGAAACTTAATGCCTGGATCCCGTGTCTTCTGCTGCGCAGCCGACCGCGCTACCTCACATATGGTGGAGAATCGGCGGGCATGCCAGCCCGGTGAGGTGTACTTCCTTTTCTGGTGATCCGGTAGCACATGTCCTGGATTCAAGCAGCTATACTACGGCCCAAACCCAGCGACGCCATGGAGGACATACTAAGGCATTTGGCGCAGGCTAATGCACAGCAGCAGCAGGCTAATGCACAACAACAAGAGGCTAATGCACAGCAACAACAGGTGAATACCCACCTGCTCCGGACGTTGGAGCAACAGCAGCAACAGCACCAGCAATCCTTGAAATTGCAGGAAAAAAGGCACCAAGAACAGATGGTTCTCCTGGCCAAGTCAATCCGTGCCGGACCGGCAGCAACAACCCCGGGACCGGGTGACGACGGCAGCGTCCGGAAAGCGGTGAGACAAGCGTTGCAAAAGATGACCCCGGGGGATGATGTGGAAGCGTTCCTGGCAGTGTTTGAGCGGGTGGCCGAGCGGGAAAAGCTGCCGACCCCCCAGTGGGCTGAGGTATTGTCGCCCTATCTGACGGGGGAACCCCAAAAAGCGTACCTGGACCTCGGTACCGAGGACGCCATTGACTATGTGACCCTGAAAGCCGAAATACTGGCTCGGTTGGGGGTGAATACCTATGTACGGGCTCAGCGGGTAAATCGGTGGTTCTATGAGGAAGCCAAACCCGTACGCTCCCAGGCCTATGACTTATTACATCTTGTAAAAAAGTGGTTGCAGCCTGACACTCTGAGCCCGGCGCAAATGGTGGAAAGGGTAGTAGTGGATCGTTTTGTGCGCACTTTACCCGTCACCGTTCAACGGTGGGTAGGACAGGGTGACCCGAGTACCCTGGACCAATTAGTGTCCCTGGTAGAGCGGCATGTGGCTACGCAGGACTTGATACGGGACACTGAGACTTTGCGTACCGCCCGTCGGTCCGGCCCCTCCAAGCCTAGGGCCAAGGACCCACCGCCGACACCGGTACAGGAGTCCGCTACCATCCTGGCTGAGGCCGCGCCCGCCGTTCCTGAGGTCCGGAAGGCCATGTACCCTAAACGACAACTTGTCAAGGGGGTTTCCTTCCCTATTAGATGTTGGCGGTGCCAGCGGGTGGGACATATGGAAGCCCAGTGTCCCCTGACCACGGAGCCCATGGATTGTGGGGTTACCCGGCGGGGTTCAATGTATGCTCAGGTGGTGTGTACCGCTGACCTGGTTCCCCCAGAGACTGAGCCCCACTTGTGCCAAATACAGGTGAATGGATGTCCGGTTACAGGATTGTTGGATTCCGGAAGCTTAGTGACCCTTGTGCGATCCACCTTGAGGGCTAAAGTAAAGGCCACAGGACGTACCGTGGGGGTGGTTTGCATACATGGGGACCGCCGAGACTATCCCACGGGGATTGTCACCATCACAGCACCTTGCGGTCAGGTGCAACATGAGGTGGGACTGCTTAACACTCTTCCTTATGACGTGATCCTAGGACGGGATCTGCCCTATTTTTGGACTTTATGGAAGGGAACCCCTAGATCCCCTCCGATATTGGTCAGTCCGGGGCCTGAGCCCTACAATCCTGAATCCGGGACACCTGCCGTAGGGGTCCCCATGATAGGGACAGAATGTGAACCCGATAGGTCGCCCCTAGAGGTATTGGCAGGAGAGGCTGAGACGGTCGAGCCCATCCCGGACTTGGAGGCATCCCCGGATGCGTTTGGGACAGCCCAACTCCAGGACCCTACGTTAATACATGCCCGGAATAGGGTGTTAGTAATTGACGGGGTGGCCCAGCTGCCCGGTGCCCAGGTAAGGTACCCCCATTTCGCTCTTAAACAGGATTTACTCTACCGGGTAGATGAAATACGGGGCGTGGGGGTGGAGCAGTTGGTGGTGCCCCAGCCGTATCGCCGGCGGGTCCTCGACTTGGCTCATAAACATCTGATGAGTGGCCACCTAGGGGTCAAGAAAACGCAGGAGCGAATATTGCAAAGGTTCTATTGGCCCGGGGTCTTTGGGGAGGTAAAACGGTTCTGCGAAACCTGCCCGGAGTGTCAGCTTACCGCACCACTGGTCCACTTTCGCAGTCCGTTGGTGCCGTTACCCATTATAGAAGTCCCTTTTGAACGGATAGGGATGGATCTGGTGGGGCCCCTCGTAAAGTCTGCTCGAGGGCACCAACACATCCTAGTGATCGTTGACTATGCCACCCGGTATCCAGAGGCGATACCTCTCAGACATACTGCGGCAAAGCTTATAGCTCGGGAGTTGTTTTCTGTGTTCTGCCGGGTGGGGTTGCCCAAGGAGATCCTTACGGATCAGGGGACCCCATTCATGTCTAAAGTGACCAAAGAACTATGCCGGCTACTCCAGATCAAGCAGTTGCGTACGTCTGTGTATCATCCTCAGACGGATGGGTTAGTAGAACGATTCAATAAAACCCTGAAAACCATGCTAAAAAGGGTGATCTCCAAAGACGGGAAGGACTGGGATATGATGCTTCCCTATTTGATGTTTGCCATCCGAGAGGTGCCACAGGCATCCACGGGGTTTTCGCCTTTTGAATTGTTATACGGGCGACATCCTCGGGGATTGTTGGACCTGGCAAAGGAAACATGGGAGCAAGAGCCCACCCCCCATAAAAGTGTGATTGAACACATTTTAGGAATGCAGAACCGCATAAGCGCGGTCATGCCAATTGTGAAGGAGCATTTACAGGAGGCTCAGGCCGCGCAAAGCGGCCGCTATAATAGACAAGCCACCGTGCGGACCTTTAAACCCGGGGATCGGGTGTTGGTATTAATCCCCACGGCGGAGAGTAAATTCCTGGCTCAGTGGCAAGGCCCCTACGAGATAAAGGAAAAAGTCGGGGTGGTCAACTATAAAGTATTGCAGCCCGGTAGGCGGAAACCTGAACAAATATACCATGTCAACCTATTAAAACCGTGGCAGGAACGGGAAAGCCTGATGGTTGAGTTTCCCCCATCTCCCTCCTCTTCGGGTCGTTCACTCCCGGCTTCAGCGACCTCCGGAGAGGACGAACCGGAAGTAAGGATCGGAGAAGCCCTCACCAAGCAACAGAGGCGAGAGGCCAGACGGCTGGTTCAGCAGAACCCCGATGTCTTCTCCGAGTTGCCGGGTAGGACCAGTCTGATACGACATGACATTGTCACCGAGCCCCACCTGAAGGTACGCCTGAAGTCATACCGCGTGCCGGAGGCTCGAAGACAAGCCATATCAGAAGAAGTGAAGACAATGCTACGCCTGGGGGTCATCGAAAAATCCCGGAGTGAATGGGCTAGTCCCATTGTCCTAATACCAAAACCCGATGGCTCCTTAAGGTTCTGCAATGACTTCCGGAGATTGAACGAAATATCCAAGTTCGATCTCTACCCCATGCCCCGGGTGGATGAGCTGATTGATAGGCTGGGACAGGCGCGATATTTCACCACGCTCGACCTGACCAAGAGGTACTGGCAGGTGCCACTGACGGAGTCCGCCAAGGAGAAAACCGCTTTTGTTACGCCGGAGGGTCTCTTCCACTATGTTGTCTTGCCTTTTGGGTTACATGGCGCTCCGGCCACGTTCCAGAGGTTGATGGACTTGGTGCTGGAACCCCACCAGGCGTATGCATCAGCGTACCTTGATGACATCATTATTTACAGCTCCGATTGGCAGACCCACTTGGAACAGGTACAAGCGGTGGTGGACGCGCTTCGAACAGCCGGATTGACAGCCAATCCCAAGAAATGTGCGTTGGGACTCACGGAAGCCCGCTACTTGGGCTACGTGATAGGCCAAGGAGTGATTAAGCCCCAAATTAACAAGGTTGAGGCGATCCAGAAGTGGCCTAGACCCCTGACCACGAAGCAGGTTAGGGCCTTCCTGGGTATCGTGGGGTACTACAGGAGGTTTGTAAAGGATTTTGCGGGACTATCAGCCCCCTTGACGGACCTTCTCAAAGGCAAGAAGTCCGTCATGGTACGCTGGACTCCGCAGGCCGAGGACTCCTTCCGGGCCCTGAAGGGGGTCCTGTGCGGACAGCCCGTTCTCGTACACCCTGATTTCCGGAAGGAGTTCATAGTCCAGACTGACGCCTCAGAGGTCGGCCTTGGGGCAGTGCTGTCTCAGGTGGTTCAGGGGGAGGAACACCCCGTCACCTTCTTAAGTAGGAAGCTCACCCCTCCCGAGCGGAATTATAGCGTAGTGGAGAAGGAGTGCCTGGCGATCAAGTGGGCCTTGGAGTCCCTACGCTATTACCTGCTGGGACGGCAGTTTCGCTTGGTGACGGATCACTCTCCACTGGTCTGGATGAGGTCCGCCAAGGAACGGAATGCCCGGGTTACCCGGTGGTTCCTTTCTCTGCAGAACTTCCGGTTTACGGTTGAACACCGGGCCGGTAGGTTGCAGGGCAACGCCGATGCCTTGTCCCGCGGCCCGTGTTTGCTGGCAGGAGTTCAACCCCGCTCGCTTGAACTGAGGGGGGGGGTATGTGAGACTGTGACCGGGGTTATCTATGACGGCCGGTATGTCTCGCCCCGGTTGTGCTCACTCCATGATAGAAAGTAAATCCACTCTAGGGTTAATGCTGTTTCCCTACAGGCTGAAGGAAGGGTTAAATGGAAACAGGAACGAGGGGCAGGTGTGCCGGGTGTGAGGGAGTGATCACAACTCCCTGAGTCTCTGCTGGAGAGACATGTATATTGCTGTGGATTTTTTGTTTGGACATAAAACACCGTGTGCTGTGAAACTTAATGCCTGGATCCCGTGTCTTCTGCTGCGCAGCCGACCGCGCTACCTCACAACACCCATAGATTATTTAGGTGCTGCAGTTGCATCTGCATGTAAATTAGAAGAAGTAGGAGATAGACAATCTGGTGGACCACACTGCTATGAAAGAGGAGTCGTTCCACATGTGATAATGCTTCAAGTAGTTTTTATTTAAGCATTTCAGGTTCGTACTGAATTATTTATCAAAACTGACCTCCATTTTTTTAAACCTTTCCTCCTGGGCCACTATATAGCCATGTTGAACCAATGATATGTCAGCACCTGGAATCAATGAAGAAGATATAGATTCTATGTTTTTCTGTGAGATGTGGTGTGAAAATTCTGCTATTTGCTTGGCGCAGTTGTGGAATTTACCCTTGTTTTTTTGTAGCTTCCCTCCTGCTCTTGTTTTCCTCCTGAATCTCTAATAGCCTTTACCTTTGTGTGTGCGTGCTGTGTGACAAAGTTTTGGTTTTCCCTTGTCTGTCTTTATCTGTGATTGTTATTACACTATTGTCTCATCTCTCCCTGGGGGAGATGGAGGGGGAATCAGATCAGGACTGATCTGGAGTAGGGCCGGACTGGAGACTCAAGCCTCTCCACCATCAGGGGTATCCCTGAGGTTAGGGATAGCATAGGGCCCCCTAGCTTAAGGAACAACCAAGTGGTCCTGATTCCTCGCTATCTTAGAGTCATTGTAACAATAGATAGATAGATAGAGAGAGAGATAGATAGAGGGATAGATAGAGGGATAGATAGATAGATAGATAGATAGATAGATAGATAGAGGGATAGATAGATAGAGGGATAGATAGATAGATAGATAGATAGATAGAGGGATAGATAGATAGATAGAGGGATAGAGGGATAGATAGATAGATAGATAGATAGATAGATAGATAGATAGATAGATAGATAGATAGATAGATAGATAGATAGATAGATAGATAGGTAGGTAGATAGATAGATAGGTAGGTAGATAGATAGATAGATAGATAGATAGATAGATAGATAGATAGATAGATAGATAGAGGGATAGATAGATTAAGAAATATAAAAAAGAGACTCCAAAAACATTTTTAAAAAAGCCAATTTTATTATTTTATATATGGCAAATGTGATGCTATACCCTACGAGCAGTATGAATAGAAAGGTAGACTGACAAGCTGGGATAATAAGCCAGGACATAACGTATAAGATTCAGGGAGCAGACAGAGATGTGGTCAGGAAGAGGTCCGAGGTCAGAAGCCATGAGGCAGTGTATCAGGTTCAGGGAAAAGACAGAGACGTGGTCAGGAAGAGGTCCGAGGTCAGAAGCCATGACGAAATGTATCAGCTTCAGGGAGAAGACAGAGACGTGGTCAGGAAGAGGTCTGAGGTCAGAAGCCGGGAGGTAATATATAAGGTTCAGGGAGCAGACAGAAACACAGTCAGGAAGAGGTCCAAGGTCAGAAGCTGGATGTTAACGTATAAGGTTCAGTGAGCAGACAGAAATGTGGTCAGGAAGAGGTCCAAGGTCAGAAGGCGGGAGGCAATGTATCAGGTTCAGGGAGCAGACAGAGACATGGTCAGGAAGACATCCGAGGTCAGAAGCCGGATGGTAATGTGTAAGGTTCAGTGAGCAGACAGAGATGTGGTCAGGAAGAGGTCCGAGGTCAAAAGCCAAAATCAGAACACTTAAAACAGACAGGAGCCAAGAGCACACTGATCAAACAGGAAGTACGACTGGCGAAGTTCAGACAGAGCAAAGCCAGGAAAGAAACTGAGCAATCACCAGGAACGTGGCGCATCTGTGAAGGCACCTCCCTAAACCAGCGTGGACCCTAGTGCTGAAAGACAACCTGTCAGCAAGTGCAGAAGACACAGCAGAGCATTTTCAAATGCAAAATGCTCCGCACAGCAAAGCCATGACACCATCAGTTCATAAAGCAGCATAAGTGCAGTATATAGTCGGGCTTGGGAATGGCTCATTATATTTTGAACTAAATTGTTACAAACATGAGCTAATAAAGTAAAGAGAGATAAAGAGATAGATGCATTCACTTCCATATATATATAATATGATTTATTGTACTACTTACTGTAACAAGACAAGGAAATATAACTTGTTCTTATACAATCTATTGGAACTATATCATGAATCTCCTGCTATTTGCAGCAAAATTCCAATTTTTACACTAAGGGCGAGCTTGGATGTCACTTACAGGAGAGGACGTTACACAGCGCAGCGCTTTATGCTGGATTCTGTATTTGTGGCATTTATCTTCTGCTGAGGTTTCTCTTTTAAGCCTCTATCAAAGGCTGCGAGGATAATTTACATTGACTTCTCCTGTACAATCTGTTTTCCACGTGCGGCCGGAGACCGACACTTTATGGTAAATTATTTCTTGGACACAAACGACAAACCAGAAAGTAAACGCCTTTTCACATGATGAAGGGTGAAATATAGAAGGAAATGACTGCAGAGACTGAATACATGTGGGGCAATGTGGGCAGGCGCACCAGGCTTCAGAGGGTTAATATAGGTGGAAAAGGGGAACCACGGACACTTTTTATTTATAATTTTAGCAGAAAATTCTAATATTGTTAATTATTTTCATCTTACTGATAATATTGGTATAATGAATATTGGGGTCCCTGGGACCACCATGGAGTCCGTATAGATAAATTTAGATTATTTTATTTATTAAAGGTCATACAATGCTTTTCTACTCTCAAAAGGCCTTCATTAGGTAGAATAAATAACTTTTTTGAGCATCAACTGTTATTGTACTGTGACATCACTGTGTGTATTATCCCTGTACTGTGACATCACTGTGTGTATTATCCCTGTACTGGGACATCACTGTGTGTATTATCCCTGTACTGTGACATCACTGTGTGTATTATCCCTGTACTGTGACATCACTGTTTGTATTATCCCTGTACTGTGACATCACTGTGTGTATTATCCCTGTACTGTGACATCACTGTGTGTATTACCCCTGTACTGTGACATCACTGTGTGTATTATCCCTGTACTGTGACTTTGCTGTGTGTATTATCCCTGTACTGTGACATCAATGTGTGTATTATCCCTGTACTGTGACATCACTGTTTGTATTATCCCTGTACTGTGACATCGCTGTGTGTATTATCCCTGTACTGTGACATCACTGTGTGTATTACCCCTGTACTGTGACATCACTGTGTGTATTATCCCTGTACTGTGACATCGCTGTGTGTATTATCCCTGTACTGTGACATCATTGTGTGTATTATCCCTGTACTGTGACATCACTGTGTGTATTACCCCTGTACTGTGACATCACTGTGTGTATTATCCCTGTACTGTGACATCACTGTGTGTATTATCCCTGTACTGTGACATCACTGTGTGTATTACCCCTGTACTGTGACATCACTGTGTGTATTATCCCTGTACTGTGACATCGCTGTGTGTATTATCCCTGTACTGTGACATCACTGTGTGTATTATTCCTGTACTGTGACATCACTGTGTGTATTACCCCTGTACTGTGACATCACTGTGTGTATTACCCCTGTACTGTGACATCACTGTGTGTATTATCCCTGTACTGTGACATCACTGTGTGTATTATCCCTGTACTGTGACATCACTGTGTGTATTATCCCTGTACTGTGACATCTCTGTGTGTATTATACCTGTACTGTGACATCACTGTGTGTATTACCCCTGTACTGTGACATCACTGTGTGTATTATCCCTGTACTGTGACATCGCTGTGTGTATTATTCCTGTACTGTGACATCCCTGTGTGTATTATCCCTGTACTGTGACATCACTGTGTGTATTATCCCTGTACTGTGACATCCCTGTGTGTATTATCCCTGTACTGTGACATCACTGTGTGTATTATCCCTGTACTGTGACATCACTGTGTGTATAATCCCTGTACTGTGACATCACTGTGTGTATTATCCCTGTACTGTGACATCACTGTGTGTATTATCCCTGTACTGTGACATCACTGTGTGTATTATCCCTGTACTGTGACATCACTGTGTGTATTATCACTGTACTGTGACATCACTGTGTGTATTATCCCTGTACTGTGACATCACTGTGTGCATTATCCCTGTACTGTGACATCACTGTGTGTATTATCCCTGTACTGTGACATCACTGTGTGTATTATCCCTGTACTGTGACATCACTGTGTGTATTATCCCTGTACTGTGACATCACTGTGTGTATTATCCCTGTACTGTGACATCACTGGGTGTATTATCCCTGTACTGTGACATCACTGTGTGTATTATCACTGTACTGCGACATCACTGTATGTATTATCCCTGTACTGCGACATCACTGTGTGTATTATCCCTGTACTGTGACATTACTGTGTGTATTATCTCTGTACTGTGACATCACTGTGTGTATTATCCCTGTACTGTGACATCACTGTGTGTATTATCCCTGTACTGTGACATTGCTGTGTGTATTATCCCTGTACTGTGACATCACTGTGTGTATTATCTCTGTACTGTGACATTACTGTGTGTATTATCTCTGTACTGTGACATCACTGTGTGTATTATCTCTGTACTGTGACATCACTGTGTGTATTATCTCTGTACTGTGACATTACTGTGTGCATTATCCCTGTACTGTGACATCACTGTATGTATTATCCCTGTACTGTGACATTACTGTGTGTATTATCTCTGTACTGTGACATCACTGTGTGTATTATCCCTGTACTGTGACATTACTGTGTGTATTACCCCTGTACTGTGACATTACTGTGTGTATTATCCCTGTACTGTGACATCACTGTGTGTATTATCCCTGTACTGTGACATCCCTGTGTGTATTATCCTTGTACTGTGACATCACTGTGTGTATTATCCCTGTACTGCTTATGTGGCGCCCCTGGGGCTTCAGTCGCCACAGAGTACTGCACCTCATTTAAGGTGTAGTGCTTAACCTAGATCTGGAGGAGGTCGGTGCCGGTTTCGCCACTTACACAACTCAGACACACATTTGGATTGCCCTCCCTATTGGGGACTGGGCTAGGGTGGGGTCTTAGGGTTGCCTTCAAACATGGGGATACCACCCACTGGAGCGGCCGCCAGAGGGCGTTGGGAGCTCAAACGGCAGTTAGGGAGAGTTCTCCAGCAGTAGAGGAAGGGAGCAGATGTATCTTACCGGTGCTCTTGTGGGACAGAGCAGTTGTTCTTGCTGTTGCCGAGGGTAGAGCTTCATTGCTCCCTTGGAATCGGTGCCACACAGGGTGCAGGACCCTAGGGAAGATCATTCTCAAAGTTGTTTTTCCAGAATCTGCCGGGATGGGAAGGTTGCAAGCTTCCCCGGCCACACAGAGCCCAAAGCACAGTACCAGATAGGATTCGGGGCCTTGGAAAGCTCCACTGCGGAGCTGCGGCACCTGCAAATACTCAGGTATGAGGCCCCGTGCCTGAAACTCCCTGGTTGCTACACTTACGATGGTACAAGGTAAACAAGAAGGGTAATTAATGACCACATTTATGTCACCTGTTGTGTATTTTGCTACATTTGTACCTATTTCGGCGGTGGCCCGGGTCCCTGCTCAGCTCCGAGCTATGATTAGCAGCTGTGCTCTCATTAGACACACGAATTTAGAGACCTTCAGCCGGTTTCCTCACAATCTATGACAATATTCTTCTTCCCTTGACATAACCATAGTATCATCAATTCATGCCTTAAGCAAAGAAGCGTCCTTCAGCAGTGTTCACACACGCACTGTTTCCGGCAGACCCTGCACCCACACAAGAAATACTCACATTTTGATGCTTTCGGATTAGACCAAATTGCTGCAGCTCAACTGAGCGAAGAAGGACGGCACCGGAATATTAAAGAGGCCCATTCACACCATAAACTCTCAACGTTTTATTGCCCTTGAGCCTCGCAGCGTTACCGGGTGATTTCAACTTTTATGGCAAACTATTAAAATTACAACTATTAAAAATAATTGGAGGCAAATGGCAAAGGAAAAAATACAAAATTAGTTAAAATTGAAGCTGCTCCGGAAAATTATACTCAAAAAAAAGGTAATTTGGTAGTCGAAGGAAAAAGGTTATTAATGTCGTTGCCTTAGGCAGCCCCTGCTCATGTGGCCTGAATTCGAAGAGGTCCCCGGTCAAGACCCTCAACTACTAGGTAAAGGAGAGAGCGGTTAAAAAACTCATTTCTTAATGTGAAAAGCCCGGCATAGGCAGAAAATTACTCAATAGTTCAAGTGAATGCAATTGACTTTATACTGTATCTTATTGGAGAGATTTGGTTCTTTCTCCACTTATGAGCCACATATTATGTACTCCTGCCTTGTGAACTCATAGTTCCTTAAACAATTGGAAAAATCCATCTTGGACAAAACAAGTTGGACTGTCAGCTAATCAACTGTCACGGGTGACAAACAGTCCTGTGGTGTCCGGCTGTAGAAGGTCAGTGTTTGGCTGCACAAACTACTACCTGACCTTCTACTATTTCTGCTTGGTTTTCATCCTTTTCCCTTTAGGACCCTGTAGAGTTCCTCAACCTGTCATCAGTACTTCCCTTGTCTCTATTCCTATTACTTGGTGCTAGTGATATTTGATACATTTTTATCAAGTCTTCAGTGCAAGCAGATGGCTTGCATACATCAGGAGGATCTTGGTGATTGTTGCAGCGCCTCTCCCTGAGACAACTGGAGATAAGATGTTTGTTGTTTCCCGGTTTGTTATCCCAGGGTGTTAACGGTTTGTCATCCCTTCCACTCCCTACTTAGAACTCAGATCAGGGTCAGCCTAGGGTCAGGTATCCGGCTCAGCGCATTGGATGGTGAGAGAACCCAGGGCCCAGTGGTAGGCTTGGTCAGGGGTCACATCTCCCCCTTCCCTAGACACAGTGTTTCCTTTCCCTTTCTTTTTGCCGTTCATTTGGTACTTTTCCGTACCTAGCGTGATATCAACTGCTGCTTGTTCAAGTCTATGGAGAGGAGGGGCAAAATGAAACATGAAAGAGAAAGACCTGTCCTTATGCTTTCTACTAAATGTTTTGCGTCACTCCAGCACTGGATTTGCAGCGGTATAATGTCTTCCTTCTTGCAGCTGATTTCTAGTAAGTGTTTTTATTTCTTTTAGATAGAACCTGGTACAAAGTCAGAGCTCAAAATGTTTGCTCTTATTTCATTCTTGCTGCTCCGCCATTTTTTTGTTTCTTTAAAATCCACTATACGGTTCAAGAGATATGAGCTGTTTTATTTGTTACACATTTCAATGTTCTTTACAAATTGGGTGTGGTTCACAGGATAATAATGGAAAGCAGCAGAAAGACATGCCCCAGAGAATTAGGTGAACCATGAGAGGATCATGTGAGCCCTACCCAAGAGGATCATGTGAGCCACACTCTGGAGAATCCTGTGAGCTATGCCCAAGAGGATCATGTGAACCCCCCTCCCGAAGATCCTGTGAGCCATGCTCTAGAGAATCATGTGAGCCATGCCCTAGAGGATCCTGAGAGCCTTGTCCAAGAGAATCAAGTGAGCCACGCCCTAGAGAATCATGTGAGCCATGCCCAAGAGCATCCTGTGAGCCATGCCCAAGAGCATCCTGCGAGCCATGCCCAAGAGGATCCTGTGAGCCATGCTCTAGAGGATCCTGTGAGTCCTGTCCAAGAGGATCATGTGAGCCATGCCACTGAGGATCATGTAAGCCACACTCCAGAGGATCTTGTGAGCCCTGCCTGAGAAAATAATGTAAGCCACACCCCAAAGGATTCTGTGAGCCCTGTCTGAGAGGATCATGTAAGCCACGCCTCAGAGGATCCTGTGAGCCCTGTGCAGAAGATCCTGTGAGCCCTGTCCAAGAGGATCATGTGAGCCACGCTCCAGAGGATCATGTGAGCCTTGCCAGAGAGAATCCTGTGAGCCACACCTGTTGCCAAACACCATCAAATTATGCACTAAATAAAAAGGTTCGTATCTCTGTAACTGTATGTACAAAAAAAACAAATAAACATAATTAAGCGCTAATGAAATAAAAGGAGAAAAAAAATAATAATACTAAGCAATTGCCCCCTCCATGGAGTGGTAGTGCATGAGTGGTTGATCCATCAGTGTTTTGCTCCTGTGTTGCCTACATCTTTATTAAGGGGTTTTGCTGCATCCTGTTTGTGCATTAGATTGTTTCGCCTGGGCAGGTAAACATTGTTGCCCTTTTGTTGCTGTGCATAATTCTTGAATTTTATTGGAGGGAAATGTAATTCCTCTTTTTGTGGTTTTGATGTAAATTACAAGAGTTTTGTTAGCAAGTCTTGATATTGCATTTATAATGTGTTGAATTCGTCAGTAAGGGTAAATACATTTGTACCCCTCGGGGGGCTATGTGATTCAGATTTGTTTTTTAAATAATAAGGTTCAGTCATCGCGCAACAACCTATGGGAGAAGTCGACTGATTATAGACGTATACAGTTCTTTAGAATACAATGGAAGCAGCAAAAATCCGTTTAGAGTTCCTTCTTCTCATGGATGGAGCCATTGTGACTGTCCTGGCTAGAAAGGAGCAGTTTAATGCAAACCCCCCTTCTTTTATAACTGCGTCCCCTTTCATTGACGTAAGCCTACCATAGTCCAGACCACTTTGTACTAGACTTGCTTTATAAGATTACTATAATTCCAAAGTAAATACAAATGCCGTAAAAACACATTACAAGAAATAACACAGTAGAAACGTGCGCTGCCTTCATTACAATCAATGAGCATTGAAAACCCTTTGAATAAAAGTTAAACCTGTTTCATCCATTGAGATTCCATTTTTTAGAAACCTGTTAGGTCAACTCCTCTAAAAGGATATTTTTACCAAACTTTAAAGCCTTTGCTCACTTTGTCACAGAATTCTTTTTTTTTTATTGCAAAGTGAAATAAGTTTTTAATTAGTGTTCTTTACAAAGTTTACTTTTTGCAGCTGCATTGTCCTTTATCTAGCTGAGTGTTTTTCCAAAAATGTTACAAGTTCCTGGACCTGAAAGCTCTTTCTGATCTCCACCTTCCTCCTCGGAGGGTTAGGCTTTGTTCATATGTGTATATAAAACACATGCATGATATATCGGTACCGGTGTCATCAGTGTTTTCCATCAATGTGTCATCAACGTATCATCCGTGTTTTCCCAGTATTGATAAGGAAATCAAAATATTGCAAAGCTTCTATATTTCCATGTTAAACACGGTACAGGGATGGCACATGGAGCTGCTGTACATCTTTTTCACGGGCCCATAGGCTTGTATGGACATGTCTCCATGTGGTTCACATGGACACAAAAATGTTACAAGTTCCTGGTCCTGAAAGCTCTTTCTGATCTCCACCTTCCTCCTCTGAGGTTTAGGCCTTGCTCATATGTGTATATAAAACACATGTGTGTTATATCGGTACCAGTGTCATCAGTGTTTTCCATCAATGTGTCATCAATGTATCATCCGCGTTTTTCCGGTAAGGATAAAGAAATAAAGATATTGCAAAGCTTCTATATTTCCAATGTTAAGCACGGTACATGGATGGCACACAGAGGTGCTGTACATGTTTTTCACAGACCCATAGGCTTGTATGGATATGTCTCCATGTGGCTCACACGGACACACAGTCCATGTGAAAACACAAACATGTGAAGATCACCATAGGTTACAATGGGTATGTATGGTAACCATGAAAAAAAAGATGCCACATATACTGGGAGTGCAGAAATGTGAAGGGAATCTTGGGGATGGTAGAAGGAAAGGGGAAGGGGTTGTATACAGATTGCCACAATATTGGATAGGGAGAAAGCATGTAAAATCTCAGAGAGGGCAGAAGAAAAAAAACAAATAATAAGATAAGTAGCAAAGTAAACGAAGAGGAAATAAGTGTGTTATGGAAGCTCTACTAATATAACTAAAGAAGACAGAAGTCCCCTGGATACATATAGACCTTGCATCCAAAATAAATTCATAGGAGGGATAATACCCAAAAAATGATAAGCAGTTACATGGAAAAATCATTTTTCCACATCCAAAGTGTCCATAGAATTTCAGTTTAATAACTCAAATTAAGAAGGTGAAATGCTTGCAGCTTGTGTAGGGGCAGCGAGCGTGGTTAACGGACCCACTGTACCACCAAGCTTACCCTTTAGTGGGAGGGGCTTAACTAAGTGCCTATAGTGAGGCGGACGCCAAGTACCACTTGAAAGTGATCGAGACTGTGGCAGCTGACTCCCAGGACACTTGAGAGACTCATATATAGGCACAGGTGCAGACTGATAAGGTGGGACGGCTGAGACAGACAGGCAGGCGGGTATGCACAGATATGGTGAGAATGGCATAGACAGATAAGTATGGTAAGGCTTTTACAGGATGATAAACACAGGGATAATGGGACAGGAGCACAGAAACCCGACAACTAGCTGTTAGAACCAGGTGGACGGGCAGGCCCAGGAGGTGGATCCACTGGGCTGAACACCTCACCGAGGTCAAGGTGCCCGGTAGCCGGAGCACTACGGGTAGCAGGACAGTCCGTTCAGAGGAGTGGAGTGAAGAAGTCCCTGGGACCACGGAGTCTCTGAAGGTAGTCCGGGTGACGGAGCTCAGGTTCGGAGGCCGAGATGACGTCAGGCAGAATCCGGAACCAACGGAGCGAGGAGGTGGGTCACCACACGGATCCAGGGATCGGAGATGGTAGGGACTGACGGGATGGCAGACAGTCACCGTTCGGGGTTCGGGAATCGTCAGGACCGGTTGGCGAGACAGGAGCGACTCTACAAGAGAGATAGGTAAGTATGGCACAAGACACAAGGAGACCTGACTCCTAGCTTAGCAAACACGAAGAACAGGCCCCGCCCACTTGGAAAGGATCCCCCTATATACCCTGTACCTGATTCCTCAATATCCTGTTGGAGGACACTGGCCCTTTAAGAGAGGGTCAATGACCGCGCGCGCGCCCTAATGCGCATGCGCGAGGCCCGGGTGCCAGAAGCCAGAGCAGGGAGCGGTGCACAGGAGGCAGGAGTGCCAGGCTGGCTCAGTGTTGCCGATGGGCGCCGGGAGCGGGGACCGGGCTGCCTGGAGACCGCAGGTGATGGGGCATGGAGGCTGTGGAGCGGGGGACCGGGAAACATGGCACGGGAGTGACGGAGCGTGACCTGAGAGCGGGGAAGCATGGCAGGGGAGCCGGTGAGCATGGCAGGGGGGCCGGGAAGCATGGCAGGGGAGCCGGTGAGCGTGACAGTACCCCCTCCCCCACGCCCCTCTCCCCGCAACCGGGACAGGAAGGCACGTATCAGGGGAGTACCGACATTCTCCCGGGGTTCCCAGGACCTATCCTCAGGAGCATACCCAGCCCAGTCCACCAGGAAGAACTGTCGGCCCCGCACGGTCTTTATGGCCACGATATCCCTTACCGCATAGATGTCATCATCAGCAATAGGAGGAGGAGCAGAACTGGCAGCAGCGGAGAAGGGACCAAGGACAACCGGCTTGAGCAGGGAGACGTGGACGGAGTTGGGTATCCTCATCGTGGCCGGGAGCTGCAGCTTGTAGGAGACCTCATTTATTTTGCTGAGGACTTTAAACGGCCCGATGTAGCGAGGACCCAGCTTGTATGATGGTAGCTTCAATCAGACGTATTTGGAAGCAAGCCAGACCAGATTTCCTGGAGAGAAACACGGAGGATCCAGATGCCTCTTGTCTGCGTGTCTCTTCATCCGCAGGGAAGCACGTCCAAGGGAAGTCTTGACAGAGTCCCAAATTGTTGTAAAGTCACGGACTACAGCATCAGCAGCAGGGACATCCGAGGAAGAAGATACAGGTCATGGGACGGAAGGCTGAAGTCCGTAAACGACATGAAAGGGAGAGCTGGAGGAGGACTCACTGACGTGGTGGTTATGGGAGAATTCAGCCCAAGGAAGAAGCGTGAACCAGTCATCGTGATGGGTATTAACGTAGTGACGCAAGAAGGAGGTCAGGATCTGATTGACTCGATCCACTTGGCCATTCGACTGAGGATGGTAGGCTGAAGAAAAGTCCAGAGCCACTCCCAGATGTTTGCAGAGGGCCCTCCAGAAGCGGGAGGTAAACTGAGTTCCTCTGTCGGACACAATGTGTGATGGAAAGCCATGCAACCGGAAGATGTGCTGTATGTAGGCGTCAGCGAGTTCCTGGGCAGAGGGCAGTCCAGCCATAGGGACGAAATGAGCCATTTTGGAGAACCGATCCACCACGACCCATATGACTGTGTGTCCGGCGGACAAGGGCAAGTCTGTAATAAAGTCCATTGCAATGTGTTGCCACGGAACGGAGGGAATTGGCAGAGGCAGAAGTTGACCATATGGCAGGTGTTTGGGCGTCTTGTTCCGGGCACAAGAGGAGCAGGCTGAGACAAAAGACGCGACGTCCGTGCGAAGGGATGGCCACCAGTAGTGACGTACAATTGTACTCCATGTTCTCTTCTGACAAGCATGGCCGGCTATTTTCGAGGCATGGCCCCAAAGCAACACTTTTTGTCTGTCAGTCTCAGAGACATAGGTCTTCCCGGGCGGTATCTGGGCAAGGGTGACAGGGGCCACCGGAATGATTTTACTTGGGCAGATGATGGGCTGGGATGTCTCCTCCTCCTGTTCCATGGGCACGAATGACCTGGACAAGGCATCTGCTCGCACATTCTTATCCGCGGGCCGAAAATGGAGCTGAAAATCGAACCTGGCAAAGAACAAGGACCACCTGGCTTGTTGTGGGTTCAGTCGCTGAGCAGACCGCAGGTATTCCAGGTTCTTGTGGTCCGTGTAAATGATCACGGGGTACACTGCTCCCTCCAGAAGGTAGCGCCACTCCTCCAGAGCCAGTTTGACTGCTAATAGCTCTCGGTCACCGATGGTGTAGTTGCGTTCAGGCGCTGAGAAGCTCTTGGAGTAGAAACCGCAAGTAACCATCTTCCCGGAGGAGGACTTCTGCATGAGCACTGCTCCGGCTCCCGAGGAGGAGGCATCCACCTCCAAGGTGAACTGTCGGTTTAACACAGGACGGTGGAGCACAGGAGAGGAAACAAATGCCTGTTTCAGGGAGCCAAACGCGGCGTCGGCCGCAGGTGACCAGTCCTTTGGATTAGCCCCCTTCTTGGTCAAGGCGGAGAGAGGTGCAGTCAGGGCAGAGAAGTGAGGGATGAACTGACAGTAATAGTGTGCAAATCCAAGAAACCGTTGGATTGCCTTCAGTCCGGAAGGAGGGGGCCAGTTGAGAATGGAAGAGACCTTCTCTGGGTCCATCTGCAGACCGGTATCGGAGATTATGTAACCCAGGAAGGGAAGAGAAGACTGCTCGAAGACACACTTCTCGTACTTGGCGTACAGACGATTCTCTCTCAGTCTTTGTAGTACCAGCTGCACGTTCTCTCTGTGGGTCTGGAGGTCCGGAGAGAAGACCAGGATATCATCAAGATACACCACCACACAGACGTAGAGAAGGTCCTGGAACACGTCGTTCACCAATTCCTGAAAGACTGCTGGTGCGTTACACAGGCCGAAGGGCATCGCACAGTATTCGTAGTGCCCATCGTGAGTATTGAATGCGGTCTTCCATTCGTCCCCAGAGCGGATGTGGACCAGGTTGTAGGCACCCCGAAGATCCAACTTGGTAAACACACGAGCTCCTCTAAGCCGATCAAACAATTCGGGGATGAGCGGCAGGGGGTATTTATTTTTTACGGTGATTTGGTTCAATCCCCGGTAGTCAATGCATGGGCGCAGGTCGCCCTCTTTCTTCTTAACGAAGAAGAAGCCTGCTCCAGCAGGAGAGGAGGATCTCCGGATGAATCCCCTTGCCAGGTTCTCAGTGATGTAGGAAGACATGGCCCTTGTTTCAGCAGGGGACAAAGGATATATCCGTCCTCGAGGTGGTGTAGTTCCCGGGGGTAGGTCGATGGCACAGTCGTAAGGACGATGTGGCGGCAGTACCTCTGACTCCTTTTTATCAAAGACGTCCGCGAAGGACCAATAGGCCGAAGGCAGTCCTGGTAGGGACTCCGGAACCGGAGATCGTCGAATGGGCTGTATGGACTTCAGGCAGTTCTCGTGGCAAGAGGAGCCCCATCGGGTAATTTCACCAGTACGCCAGCTGACCGACGGTTCGTGTGTCCGTAACCAGGGGAGTCCCAGCAGGATTTGATGAGACATGTGTGGGAGGACATAGAGAGTGATGTTCTCGGTGTGCAGGGCACCGATACGTAGTTCTACTGGCTTGGTGATCCACGAGATGGTGTCAGAGAGGGGTCTCCCATCTACAGAGGCAATCACGAGGGGTTTGTCGAGTGGAGTAACCGGCACCTGGTACTTGTCCACCGTGGCCTGCTGGATGAAATTGCCTGCTACCCCAGAATCGAGGTACGCCTCGGCCGTGAACCGCGTCTCTCCCGTTGTCACTTGAACGGTCCATGTAACCGGGTCTGAGAGAGTCCCAGCACCTAGGGTGGCCTCTCCTACCAACCCTAGGCTTTGGAGTTTCCCGGCCTCTCTGGACAGGAACGTAGCAGGTGTGTGCCCTCTCCGCAGTAGAAGCAGAGACCCTTAGCGAGCCTTTCTGCTCGGCGTTGTTCGGACTGCCTCAGACGGTCAATCTACATGGGTTCGTGGACAGAGACGCCAGACGATGCCGACTGAGGTACGACGGGCTTCTGCGGAGGAGAGAGAGGAATGCCGTATCGGACGTCTCTCGCGGGACACCTCTTTGGATCGTTCCTGGAATCTGAGGTCCACGCGGGTGGCTAGTGCAATTAGGGCATCCAGTGTGGAAGGAACATCGCGGCCTGCCAGCTCGTCCTTAATACGACTGGAGAGTCCTTCCCAGAAGGCGGTGGTGAGGGCTTCATTGTTCCACCCCAATTCTGAGGCCAAGGTGCGAAAGCGGATGGCATACTGCCCCACCGTCATGGTCCCCTGACGTAGCCTGAGGAGTGATGAGGCGATGCGGCGGCATGCCCGGGTTCGTCAAAGGTGGTTCTAAACGCCTGCAGGAAGTGCTGGATGTTAGCAGTTACAGGGTCCTCCCTCTCCCACAAGGGGTTCATCCAGGCCAGTGCCTCACCCTCCAGATGGGACATCACAAATGCCACCTTGGCTTGGTCGGAGGCAAACAGATGCGGAAGCAGCTTAAAGTGGAGGGAGCACTGATTTAAGAATCCTCTGCAGGTCTTAGGATCTCCGGCATAGCGGGGTGGAGAGGCCAAGCGGAGTTTAGAAGCTTCCGAGGTAGCCGCCACAGCAACTGTGGCCGTGGACTGTGCTGTAGAAGCCTGAGATGCCAGGGATGTGGCAGTTGCTTGCAGCGTGTTCAGGCGGGTATCCACCGAGGACATGAAGGCCAGCATGCGGGACTGGGTCTCGCGCTGTCGTCCGAGTTCCTGCTGCAAGTTGCCCAGCTGGGCCGCTAGTGCTTCGGCGGGATCCATGGCCTGTTCTTACTGTTAGGACCAGGTGGACGGGCAGGCCCAGGAGGTGGATCCACTGGGCTGAACACCTCACCGAGGGCAAGGTGCCCGGTAGCCAGAGCTCTACGGGTAGCAGGACAGTCCGTTCAGAGGAGTGGAGTGAAGAAGTCCCTGGGACCACGGAGTCTCTGAAGGTAGTCCGGGTGACGGAGCTCAGGTTCGGAGGCCGAGATGACGTCAGGCAGAATCCGGAACCAACGGAGCGAGGAGGTGGGTCACCACACGGATCCAGGGATCGGAGATGGTAGGGACTGACGGGATGGCAGACAGTCACCGTTCGGGGTTCGGGAATCGTCAGGACCGGTTGGCGAGACAGGAGCGACTCTACAAGAGAGATAGGTAAGTATGGCACAAGACACAAGGAGACCTGACTCCTAGCTTAGCAAACACGAAGAACAGGCCCCGCCCACTTGGAAAGGATCCCCCTATATACCCTGCACCTGATTCCTCAATATCCTGTTGGAGGACACTGGCCCTTTAAGAGAGGGTCAATAACCGTGCGCGCGCCCTAATGCGCATGCGCGAGGCCCGGGTGCCAGAAGCCAGAGCAGGGAGCGGTGCACAGGCTGGCTCAGCATTGCCGATGGGCACCGGGAGCGGGGACCGGGCTGCCTGGAGACCGCAGGTGATGGGGCATGGAGGCTGTGGAGCGGGGGACCGGGAAACATGGCACGGGAGTGACGGAGCGTGACCTGAGAGCGGGGAAGCGTGGCAGGGGAGCCGGTGAGCATGGCAGGGGGGCCGGGAAGCATGGCATGGGAGCCGGTGAGCGTGACACTAGCTAGCAGCAGACTGGTATACTAACTAAGAAAGTTGCGCAGGCACTTCCCCTAATAGGAGGGTGCCTTAAATACATAGTGCCTCCCAGCCTGTGATGGACTCAGGGATAGCAGGACAGGACCGGAACCTGACAACTAGCTGGCAGCAGACTGATATGCTAACTGAGAAAGTTGTTCAGGCACCTCCCCTAAATGCATAGTGCCTCCAAGCCTGTGACTGACATAGGGATAGCAGGACAGGAGCACAGGAACCTGACAACTAGCTAGACGCAGACTGGTATACTAACTAACTGAGGAAGTTGTGCAGGCACCTGGGGAACTTGTGCAGGGACCTCCCCTAATGGGAGGGTGACTTAAGTACATAGTGCCTTCCAGCCATAGGCTGAAAGGCCTTACTTGGAAATAGTGCACCATCCTTGTAAAAGGAGGGCTGGTGCACATGTACTAAACCCCGAGGAGAGACGAGGACAGCAGCACATGTAGATAGCAAGGGGAGTGCGGGGAAAGACATGACCCAGCCGTGGTGGTGAGTAAGTTGGCGTCCCTGCAAGGATGATGATGCTACAGAAAGGATGCATTTATCACAGAAACAGATGAAAAATTTGAACATTTTATCAACAAATTGTGTATAAAATAGTGAGAATGATAATATGTAATATTTATATATAGATTTGCTTGGATAATAAATTCATGAAAATTGCAAGCAAAGTTGAACTTTTTGAAGATGTAACCGAGACTTGTCTTCCTTATTACTACCTCCATGGGGGATCTAGTAGTTGGTCCTTATTTTAAGCCTTTGTGCTATAAATTAGATATCTTCATGAACTGTAACTTGCTGGTGTTACTCCTGTGTTTAGAAAGTAGGTTACGTCGACTCCAGGGCTCCCGTGTTGTGGTTTGCTTACTGAAGGTTGCCGTCTAGTCTAGTTGTTCATACGAAGGTTTAACGTTTATCTTGCACCCCAGGAGTATTCCAGTTACCGCACAGCAGGCTCATCCATCACTGTTGTGCCGGAGAATGATGCCTCATTTATTACTGACCTCACATGTTACAACTCCTTTGCTGCAAATCCAAGCATGGCTGCCGTGTCAGCATGAAATCTGCTCCTAATTTACAGACTTAAAGGTCTCCCAATTTAAGTAACTATAATGAGCAATTCACTCAGATTCTCCTGCCGTAAAGAACGGAGTGGCGATATTCTTCATTTATCCTTGTCATGTAGTACACATGTACCGTAATATGGATTATGGCATGTTAAGTTATGTACATTGCATAAGATATATGGAAGGTGATTATGGAAGAACGGTGGTGGGATTGCAGAAGTGTCAACCGTATGTTACAACTGACATCCACAGCTGTTGGCAAAAGCGCTATGTCTCTCCACCTGTCCATGACGCCAATGCATGCCATGTAGTGAGGAGGGCGCGAGAAATGCAGTAGAATAAGCTTAACATGGTTGGACATCACCTCTTCATTCACTATGTTTGCCCCATTAAAATGAAAATACATAATCACTTCCGGTGCCGGCGCTGTTCCAACGGTGTTGGCACTCGCGCTCTGGGTGGTCAAGTGTCATTGATACATCATGCGACCCCTTCACTCAATTGGCACCTGCTTCATATTCCCAACCTTCGAAAAAATCAGACATCAATAGGAAATAAGCAGCAGACCACCTATTGGTCTTCAATTCATCCAAAGACAGGGAGAGGGAAGCTGGCGCTGAATGGTTACAAGGTGCATGTGAGGTAATGTCACATGAGCCCCCAAAGAGTGAGTGCCGACACCGATGGAACAGCACCGGCATGGGAGTTGAGTACAGGTGTTTTCATTTTGATGGGAGACTTGTGTGCCGTAACGTCACATGAGCCCTCAATGATTGAGCACCGACAATGATGGAACAGTAGCGGCACAAGAGTTGAGTATATGTGTTTTCATTTTAATGGGGACTTGCGTGCCATAATGTTACATGAGCCTCCAAAGATTGAGTGCCAACATCGATGGAACAACGCCGGCACGGGAGTTGAGCATATGTGTTTTCATTTTAATGGGGGACTTGCATGCCGTAACGTAACATGAGCCCCCAAATATTGAGTGCCGACACCAATGGAACAGCTCCGGCATGGGAGCTGAGTATAAGTATATTCATTTTCAAGGATGGCTTGTGTGCCTTTACGTCACATGAGCCGCCAAAGATTGCATGTCTACACCAATGGAACAGCACCGGCACGGGAGTTGAGCATAAGTCTTTTCATTTTAATGGGGGACTTGCATGCCATAATGTCACATAAGCCCCCAAAAATTGAGTGCCAACATCGATGGAACAGCTCCGGCACGGGAGTTGAGTATGTGTTTTCATTTTAATGGGGGACTTGTGTGCTGCAATGTCACATGAACCCTCAAAGATTGAATGTCAACACCAATGGAACAGCACCGACATGGAAGTTGAGAATAAGTGTTTTAATTTTAATGGGGGACTTGTGTGCCATGATGTCACATGAGCCCCCAAAGATTGAGTGCCGCCACCGATGGAACAGCACCGGCACAGGAGTTGAGGATGTGTTTTCATTTTAATGGGGGACTTGCATGCCATAATGAGCCCCCATAAATTGAGTGCCGACCCAGCTGGAGTTGAGTATTAGGGGCACTTTGCACACTACGACATCGCAGCTGAGATGTCGGTGGGGTCAAATTGAAAGTGACGCACATCCGGCGTCATTGTTGACATAGGAGTATGTGAATCGTTTTTACTACAATTAACGAGCGCAAAAGTGTCGAAATTGTATGATCGGTGTAGTGTCGGGCAGTTCCATAATGTCGCTGCAGCGACAGGTACGATGTTGTTCCTCGTTCCTGCGGCAGCACACATCGCTGTGTATGAAGCTGCAGGAGCGAGGAACGTCACCGTACCTGCGTCCCGGCTGCAATGAGGAAGGAAGGAGGTGGGCGGGATGTTTACGTCCCGCTCATCTCCGCCCCTCCGCTTCTATTGGCCGCCTGTTGTGTGACGTCCTTAGGAAGGAGGCGGGTCGCCGGCCAGAGCGACGTCGCAGGGCAGGTAAGTGTATGTGAAGCTGCCGTAGCGATAATGTTCGCTACGCCAGCTATCACAAGATATTGCATGTGCGACGGGGGCGGGGACTATCGCGCTCGGCATCGCTACAATCGGCTTGCAATGTTGTAGTGTGCAAAGTACCCCGTAGTGTTGCGATTTTAACGAGGGCAAAGATGGTGAATTAGAAGGTGTTGTCTAAGCAGTGGACAACCCCTTTAAGCAGTCGGAATAAGCTGCATAAGAAGCGGGAATTTTTCGACAAATTTTCACTTAATCTTGACAATATAAATTGTGTACAGATGAGCTAAGGGGAATCAAATACATTTCAGTTCAAGTCATGTTAATCAAGAAAAATGGCGAGTGATTGGCGCAAAAGTAGACAGGTGGGGGTTATAAAGATAAAAATGACACCAACCTCTCCCTTTACCTTGTGTCCACACTCCACAGGACTCCTCTTGGTCATTCGGTCTTGTTTCACAGGCTACCGGTCTTCTTCATAACACAGGTTCTGTCTGGTCTTCAGCACTTCTGGTGTCCAGTTGGCTTTGCAATGTCAAATTCTGATGGCAAATTCTTCAAAATGGTGCATGAAATTCAAAAATTTGG
Organism: Anomaloglossus baeobatrachus; assembly: GCF_048569485.1. Classification (NCBI taxonomy): domain Eukaryota; kingdom Metazoa; phylum Chordata; class Amphibia; order Anura; family Aromobatidae; genus Anomaloglossus; species Anomaloglossus baeobatrachus. Next base: position 20,818,341 of record NC_134362.1, read on the forward strand.
TAGAAAATCAGAAGTTTTCTTCCTTAAATCTGTTCTTTTTGACTTTTCGGAGGCATAATCACTTGCTTATTAAGGGAAATAGGAGAAGGGATTGAGTTTATAAGGGAATAATATCTACGTAAAAACTTTTAAAGCTTATGGAGGCCAACAAGTTACCTTCCCCCAACGTGACATGAAAATTTAAGTAAACATTAAGACTTTATAGTTTTCACTAGAGCAGAACAAACAATTAAAGAATAATATAAAACATATGACAAAAAGTTTGTTATGAAAAAAGTTTTGATGAGGGGCTGTCACTGTCTGTCATTGGTAAAATACGAAAGTTGACTGTTAGTATGGATGCTCCGCTGCCGGTGAGGGGCAACCGGAAAATACCTTCGGCAACTAAGTTCATCAACTGTGCTCTCCGCATTGTATCTCCCGTGGGATCCGGATTGACTCGGTCACAGAATCCAACCCCAAAATGAATCCACCATCTGCCCTTAATGCCATAAAGTTGACTTTCTTCATGTGACAACCCAATGACAGTTGAAGAGAAAAGAGTAAAGGATGATGCATAAGTGCCCTACAGCGCGTCTTCCTCCTTCAAATCCCAAACACGCACACCCCAAAGACAATATGCTGTCAAATAACAATTCAATTAAATGGGCAAGTCATCTATCATCGGGGCCCCGTGATTAAAATGTCGTCTGCTATCAACACTATCATCCATTAGTGAAAAGTCAGGCTACATTTCAACGCGGCATCTCAGCAAAATGAGGTGTGGCAAGTCTGATTAATCAGATCTTATTTACTCAAATCTGGCAGAACGCTTCAAAACAGGAGCAAACGAGCATGACAAAGCCGCAAAGAGAAAAACGAGAGGCCGACCGGCGGGGAGGTGCGATGCCAGGTGACAGAGGTGACATTTGCAATCCACAGGCGTCTGCTTTGGGTATTAACCTTTTCATATTATTTAGACGCCTCTCACATCTTTATGTCTATCGAGAGATAAAATTGAGATGTTTTTGCTTTTCCTTTGAACTGCAGAAGTGACTCAAGAGGAAAGGAAGCAAGAATTTATTTTATAATGTTTCATAAATACAGAATTATTTCTTCTCCTCCTTATTTTCTTTCCTTCCATCCATCCATCCATCCTTCCTTTCTTCCTTCCTTCCCTTTCCCTTCCTTCATCCTTCCTCTCACTCTTGATTCCTTCCTTCTTTTCTTCCTTCCATCCATCCTTCATCCTTCCTTTTTCCTTCCTTCTTTCCTTCCTTCGTCTCCTTCTTCTTCCTCATTCTTTTTCTTTTTCCACTTGTTCTTTTTTCTTCCTCTTCCTTACTTTACTTTTTCTTCTTCTGCTCATTCACTTTTTCTTCCTTATTTTCTTCCTTATTCTTCTCATTTCTCCTTCTTTCCCATTTTCTACCCCTTTTTCTATATTATTCTAGATCTTTATTTCTCTTTTTATTTCTTGTTCTTCTTCCCTGTTTCTTTTTCTCCTTTATTCTTCACTTCTTTCTTCATTTTCCTCCTTTATTCTTCACTTTTTCCTTCTTCCCTTTTCTCCTCTATTCTTCACTTCCTTCTTCCTTTTTTCTCTTTTACTGTTAACTGCTTCCTTCTTCTCATTTATTCTTCACTTCTTTCTGTTTTTTCTTTTCTTCTTCCTTTTTCTCCTTTATTCTTCACTTCTTCCTTTTCCTCCTTTATTCTGCACTTCTTCCTTCTTCCCTTTTCTCCTTTATTCTTCACTTCCTTCTTCCTTTTTCTCATTTATTCTTCACTTCTTTCTTCTGTCTTCCTTTTTCTGCTTATTCTTTACTTCTTCCTTTTTCTCCTTTATTCTTCACCTCTTTCTCTTTCCTTTTCCTCCTTTATTCTTCCTTCTTCCTTTTCCCCTTTTCTCTTTTTTTCTTCCTTTCCTTCTTCCTTTTTCTCCTTTATTCTTTACTTCTTCCTTCTTCTCATTTATTCTTCACTTATTTCTTCCTTCTTCTTTTTTCTGTTTATTCTTTACTTCTTCCTTATTCTCCTTTATTCTTGACCTCTTTCTTTTTCCTTTTTCTCCTTTATTCTTCACTTCTTCCATTTTCCTTTTCCTCCTTTGTTCTTCACTTCTTCCTTCTTCCTTTTTCCCTTTTCTCCTTTTTTCTTCACTTAATTCTTCCTTTTTCTCATTTTTTCTTCACTTCTTTCTTCCTTCTTTTTTTCTGTTTATTCTTTACTTCTTCATTTTTTTCCTTTATTCTTCACTTCCTTCTTCCTTTTTCTCATTTATTCTTCACTTCTTCCTTCCTCATTTTTTTTCTCCTTTATTCCCTTTTTCATTCTTCCTTCTTTCCTTCCTTTTTTCTTTCTTTCTTTTTCTTCAATTTTTCCCTTTCTGCTCATTCTCCTTCCTTTTCACTATTTATTGTTTTTGCTGCTACATTTGTACTTTACCATAGGTAGAATGGATATTATATTTGTATTCACTAAGCTTGTTATTTCTTTATTACTATATTTTGCTTCTTGTTTTTTATTATTAACTCTTTTCCTCTATACTGTAAGTATTCTTGATGTTATTTCAGTTATAATAATTGTATTATTGCTGCTACATTTAATAGAATTCTAATTTTATAATATTCATGATTCCTTTAAAAGTAAATAGAAAACAGAACATACTACAAAATTTCAAAGTATCTGTGGAAATTATTGTAACTAACTTCAATAAATGCAAATATTTTTACCGCCTTTTTTATGTTACAGCAAACAATAACAAGTTTTGCAAAAACTTTAAAATTCTATGGACATTCCATAAATGTTTATGTGCTGTGAATTTTACTTTTGTATTTATTTTTTTGGCGGGGGGTTGTTCTTTAACATGGCTATGACTATGATTGGTGTGAAGGTTATAGCCACCAGATATATTTGTTTTCTAGAAAATGTGTGTTTTTCCATGACCATCAGTCATCACATCTGTCAGAAAGAACATTGACCTATAAAAGGATTTATGACACGACGGCTGCTGCCATTACTAGAAATACTGATTGATTTTATTTATCATTGAATTCAATGAATTAAAAAAATAACTTTAAATTTAAAAGGACTGACGGAAAATATGAGGTTTTTTTATGATGTGGATTCATTCATAGGTCTATTTTTTCCATCATTTTTGTTTTTTTAAGTCCCTTTTCTTTTTTTTATTTTAGGTATTCGCTAAGGTTTATTGCTCCAAATTCATCAAAGTCTAAAGGGTACTTTACACGCTGCGATATCGGTAACGATATATCGTCGGGGTCAAGACGGTAGTGACGCACATCCGGAGCCGTTACCGACATCGCAGCGTGTAACACAAATGAGCAACGATCAATGAGCACAAAAACATCGTTGCTCATTGACACGTCGCTCCTTTCCTTAATATCGCTGCTGTGACAGGTACGATGTTGTTCGTCAATCCTGCAGGTCCACACATCGCTATGTGTGACACAGCAGGAGCGACAAACATCTCCTTACCTGCGTCCACCGGCAATGCGGAAGGGAGAAGGTGGGCGGGATGTTACGTCCCGCTCATCTCCGCCCCTCCGCTTCTATTGGACAGCTGCCGTGTGACGTCGCAGGGAAGGTAAGTGCGTGTGACAGAGGTTAGCGATGTTGTGCGCCACGGGCAGCGATGTGCCCATGTCGTATAACTGACGGGGGCGGGTACGCTCGCTAGCGATATCGTTACTTATAAAGCCCCCTTAAGACGCCGTTCATGAATTTAGCACAATGTAAAAAAAAGCCGAGCGTACCAATTTTTTCTAAAATTCCATGTTTGTTATGAACCACAAACTTTACTATTTTTGCTCACTCATCTCAACTCATCATTAATTATAATAAATGTGGAAATTTTAAAGTTAACATAAAAACCTAATTCAGGACCCTCGGATACAAAGAGTGCTCCTCTTCTTAGAGGACCTGGTGTCACGCTACTTATGAGGAAGTACCAAGCAATGGGAAACCCTGTGTCTAAGGAAGGGGAAGATGGTGATCCCTAACCAAACCTACTGCTGGTCCCTGGGGTTCCTAACCACCCTACAGAGGTTCCGCACCTATGCGCCAAGCCGGATACCTGACCCTAGATATCCCTACTGCTGGACCCTGGGGTCCCTCACCACCCTAGATATGTTCCCCACCTATGCGCCGAGCTGGATACCTGACCCTAGATATCCCTATTGCTGGTCCCTGGGGTCCCTCACCACCCTAGATAGGTTCCCCACCTATGTGCCGAGCCGGATACCTGACCCTAGATATCCCTACTGCTGGACCCTGGGGTCCCTCACCACCCTAGATATGTTCCCCACCTATGCGCCGAGCTGGATACCTGACCCTAGATATCCCTATTGCTGGTCCCTGGGGTCCCTCACCACCCTAGATAGGTTCCTCACCTATGCGCCAAGCCGGATACCTGACCCTAGATATCCCTACTGCTGGACCCTGGGGTCCCTCACCACCCTAGATATGTTCCCCACCTATGCGCCGAGCCGGATACCTGACCCTAGGTATCCCTATTGCTGGTCCCTGGGGTCCCTCACCACCCTAGATATGTTCCCCACCTATGTGCCGAGCCGGATACCTGACCCTAGATATCCCTAGTGCTGGTCCCTGGGGTCCCTCACCATCCTAGATATGTTCCCCACCTATGCACCGAGCTGGATACCTGACCCTAGATATCCCTACTGCTGGTCCCTGGGGTCCCTCACCATCCTAGATATGTTCCCCACCTATGCACCGAGCCAGATACCTGACCCTAGGTATCCCTACTGCTGGTCCCTGGGGTCCCTCACCACCCTAAATAGGTTCCCCACCTATGCGCTGAGCAGGATACCTGACACTAGGTATCCCTAGTGCTGGACCCTAAATAGGTAACGGATTGGATGAGCTTTTTATTAACCTCACTAAACACTACAGAAGAGACAAGGACAACACACAGGGGAAAATGCATGAAGTAGTTATCTACAGATGATACACGTGGTAGATGTTCAGCAAAGTTTTCAGCAGCAATACCACAAAGGAGTACAAGCCACCTGCTTGCAACCAAGGCTTGAATGAACTGAAAATATCACCAGCACCTGTTCAAGGATGGAAGGGGAGTATTTTTGCACCAAGATAGAAGGTGAGCTCCTGCTAGGTCCAAAAGGGGAGAGATAAATACAGCAGGGAATTTACCTATAGCAATAAATACTGACAGTAGAAAAAATGGAAGGTCAGGGAGCATTCTGTGCAGACAGACGCTGTGATTTTCTATGGCCAGAAACCACATGACTGTCTGTCAACCGTGAAACCTGGTCTGTCTACGATCACATAGACATCCATTCTTATCAATGGACACATGCGCTTTTTAATCTCCCCTACGGGGGTGCTGTGGAAGGAGTAACCCCTGATGATGCTGATCGTTCCAGTGAAACACCCTCATAGTATTGCGAAACTCTTGGACTACTGTTATGATGGTAGACTTAACACGTCCAGATCTCCCGAATAGTGTGCAACTCTTTATGTGCCATTTGGGCTGGAAAAAAAAATAATCCTAGATTTCTCTCCAAATTTTTCCCGAAGACAATGAATATTTGCATCTATTTAAAGTAAGAAGCAATTTGCCAAATAAATCTGAAGGAGAACCTTCCTCTCCGTGTCGAATGTTCTCATTGTTACTTCCGCTAACAAATTACGGCTGGTAATTGAGCGCGGTGCGGAGACGTGAAACTTACTTGATGCACACTTCAAACATCCGCCCAGCAGCTAGAACACATGGGAAGCTGGAGGCTGCATTGTGCGGGCGCTGCCGGCGTGAAAATAAATGTGTTTCAAGGAGATTTTTGTGCTCTCATGAGCTATAAGTAATGACAGAAAAGTAACAATTACTTCTTGGGGAAAAAGGAAGAAAACATTATGGCTGGGCTATATAAATCTGCGGTCTCTGCCTGCGAGGGATAGTATTTAACAGCCTCTCACCTCACTATCTCATCTGGCCAGGAGTCCAATTTCTAATAACTGCTTTCTACATCATTTTTCCTAGATTTTGTTTTTAACCCTTCAGCTGCAGAATTGCCGGCGGTGGAAGAAATGGTTGGGTTGTGGAGTCCAGGCAAGGTTGAAGGTTGTAGGAACACGGAACGCTTACTTTCCGATATGTGGGTGTTTGTACAATGGAAACTTTGTAGCTATTATTATTATTACTATTATTAGTATTATTAGCATCAGTGCTTTGCAAATTCACAAATAATAATTTTTTGCAGTGCTAATAAATATCAATGCACAATGAAGTCTTTACCTATTCGTGCCCGGAAATGGCACAACTCTTTATGGCTATGGCTCGGTCAGGTGGAGACACAATGCAACTCTCTGGACGGTCTTGACTTCCAGCTGCCGGTGTGGAACAACACTGGTAGGTCATTAGAACTGGAGCAGACATTCCATTGGTGTAGCTAGTGTAGCCGTACTGGGGTCCAATAGGTAAAGGGGCCCATTTCTACCTTCAAAGGAGCATTGACCACAGATGCAGAAGAGGGTCAAAATACTTTCTTGCACAGGTGTCTTCTTCAGTCACATCTACCCCTTAACTAGCATGACGCCCCAAGTAACTTGCACAGGGGCCTTCTTCAGTCACTGAAATGGCATGATTCCCACTAGTGACTTGCGCAGGGGCCTTCTTCAGTCACGTCCACCGCTTCGCTTGCATGACTCTTCCAAGTAACTTGCACAGGAGCCTTCTTCAGTCACTGAAATGGCATGATTCCCACTAGTGACTTGCGCAGGGGCCTTCTTCAGTCACATCCACCGCTTCACTTGCATGACTCTTCCAAGTAACTTGTGCAGGGGCCTTCTTCAGTCACTGAAATGGCATGATTCCCACTAGTGACTTGCGCAGGGGCCTTCTTCAGTCATGTCCACCGCTTCACTTGCATGACTCTTCCAAGTAACTTGCACAGGAGCCTTCTTCAGTCACTGAAATGGCATGATTCCCACTAGTGACTTGCGCAGGGGCCTTCTTCAGTCATGTCCACCGCTTCACTTGCATGACTCTTCCAAGTAACTTGCACAGGAGCCTTCTTCAGTCACTGAAATGGCATGATTCCCACTAGTGACTTGCGCAGGGGCCTTCTTCAGTCATGTCCACCGCTTCACTTGCATGACTCTTCCAAGTAACTTGCACAGGGGCCTTCTTAAGTCACGTCCACTACTGCACTAGCATGACTCCCTCAAGTAACTTGCACAGGAGCTTTCTTCAAACACTGAACTGGCATGATTCCCACTAGTGACTTGCAAAAGGGCCTTCTTCAGTCACGTCCATCACTGCACTAACATGATTCCCCCAAGTAACTAGCACAGGGGCCTTCTAAAGTCATGTCCATCACTAAACTGGCATGAATCCCCCCATTGACCTGCACAGGGCCTTCTTCAGTCACATCCACCACTGCACTGGCATGACTCCCACCATTGACTTGCACAGGGGCCTTCTTCAGTAACATCCACCACTGCACTGGCATGACTCCCACCATTGACTTGCACAGGGGCTTTCTTCAGTCATGTCCACCACTGCACTGGCATGACTCCCACCATTGACTTGCACAGGGGCTTTCTTCAGTCATGTCCACCACTGCACTGGCATGACTCCCACCACTGACTTAAAAAGGGGCCTTCTTCAGTCTCATCCACCACTGGAATGGCATGACTCCGACCAGTGACTTGTACAGGGGTCTTCTTCAGTCACGACCACCACTGCACTGGCATGTCTCCCACCAGTGACTTGCACAGGGGCCTTCTTCAGTCATGTCCACCACTTCACTGGCATGTCTCCCACCAGTGACTTGCACAGGGGCCTTCTTCAGTCATGTCCACCACTGCACTGGCATGAGTCCCACAAGTGACTTGGTTGGTAGTATTGTGGTGACTATTCATGTTGATTAGATTTCAATGTGCAGTGAGTTACCCTGTCACTTATTGGCTCTGGTGAATGGTGATAAAGCTCTTGGTGCTCTCACAGCCATGGAAAATCTCACACAGTACAGTCTCTTTTGACATGCTTCTCTCCAGCACAGTCATTACTTCTGTCTCTAGTCCTAAGTTGTCTTAGTAGTAGCTTCAAACTTCCTTGCTCGATCCTTTCTCTACAGCAAGCTTTCCTAAAGTAGTTCAAACATCCTAGATAGATGTTGACCAAATGCATATTTTGCTGACAGCTATCTCTCCCTATTCCCCTATGTGCAAGAATGCTTAGTGTCCGTAGCTTTCCACTGCTAAGAGAGATGAAGGTTGCCAGGATAGAGCGTTTCTGATAACACTGCCCGGTGATGACTTTCCTTGACATCATATATGATGGAAGAGTCGGAAGTCCCTGTATACTTTAGATATTCTACTGGTGAGTCGATATTGTGGGATTGGCTGTCTTTAATCTAAAGTGTAATGCGGCTATAAGCATCTCACTGGCTCCAGCAGCTCTCTGGTTGTCCACTTTCACAGGTCTCGTCTTTGATGCATCACTAGATGCAAGCAAATTCTCTGAGGACACATTGTACAAACCATGACTTACACCCAACTGACTCTACGGCAGCTGGCCTGCCCAGTAATCACTTCCCTTTGTCCTTCCCACTAGAAAATCATGGTGCTTCCATAAAGTGTCGCTTCAGTCTCAACAAAGTCACCACAAGTTTCTTAGTGGGGAAGACCTTGTGGGTGACCAGCCTTCCCAAAAAGAACCAAATCAGCAAAGTGGGCTTCAAAAGTAAGCCATCTTATACTGTTCGACCACGTGCATCTCATATTTTCTCGCAAATCACCCCCAAAGTTATACTTACCTGATCCCATCATATGGTTTGGGTCATTACAAATGAAGCTCACGTGATTAAATTGCCGATATCGGCAAACAGTCTAATGTGTATGGAGGCCTCCTGACAGATGATATTGGGAGAGCGAAGGATCGGCACATTGGTGTTCCAATGGCTGATCCTTTTTGTTGCACTGAGATAAGCCGCTGTTGATGGAGTCTGGAAGCAGCTCTCTCTTAAAGAACACAGGAGCACTTGGCCAATCATTTCCATGTATTGGGAAGATGGAGGAGATATGGTAACTATATTCCAAAAGATGGTATATCTGACAGTTATCTAATGTATATGGATGAGTTTACTACCTGCGAACGAAAGTTTGTAGCTATCTTGTCAGAGAATAACTTTTGGGATGTTGGAGAATGATCTTTGGGGTGTAAGATAATAACCTCTGGGGTGTAGGAGAATGACCTTTGGGGTGTAGGAGAATAACCTTTGGGGTGTAGGAAAATGACCTTGGGGTGTAGTAGAATGACCTTGGGGTGTAGGAGAATAACCTTTGGGGTTTGGAAAAATAATCTATGGGGTGTAGTAGTATGACCTTTGGGGTGTAGGAGAATGACCTTGGGGTGTAGGAGAATGACCTTTGGGGTGTAAGAGGAGGAAAATAACCTATGGAGTTTAGAAGAATGACTTTTGGGGTGTAGGAGAATGACCTTTGGGGTGCAGGAGAATGACCTTTGGGGTGTAGGAGAATAACCTTTGGGGTGTAGGAGAATAACCTTTGGGGTGCAGGAGAATGACCTTTGGGGTGCAGGAGAATGACCTTTGGGGTGCAGGAGAATGACCTTTGCGGTGCAGGAGAATGACCTTTGGGGTGTAGGAGAATGACCTTTGGGGTGCAGGAGAATGACCTTTGGGGTGCAGGAGAATGACCTTTGGGGTGCAGGAGAATGACCTTTGGGGTGCAGGAGAATGACCTTTGGGGTGCAGGAGAATGACCTTTGGGGTGTAGGAGAATAACCTTTGGGGTGTAGGAGAATGACCTTTGGGGTGTAAAAGAATGACTTTTGGGATGTAGGAGAATAACCTTCGGAGTTGAGAAGAATGACTTTTGGGATGTAGGAGAATGACCTTCCGGGTGTTATAGGAACCTCAGCCTCCAGGCAAAAACTAGACGTTTAGGGTTTGCCTAATGGGCCAGTAATGAGATTTACTGAGCAATCTCCAATCAATAATGGAAGTTGTATCTCTATAAAAGATCAAAATGAAAGAAGGAACATTTCGATCACTCAAATATGCAATGCCAATTCTTCTCTCGTGATATTAGGGTTAAGTGTCCCGCTATATCAAATAAATCCACCAGCCAAGTTTTATGGAAGAGGACAAAGAGCGTCTCTTACAATGACATTTTTTTTCGAACGAGCTCCGTGATATTAATCATCCGTAATGTTAGAAATTATGAGGCAGCCAAAGTCAGAATCAGGATGTGGCTGGATTAGGTTATCTCGAAAGTCATTTCTGAGAGAATGAAACCGTCTCATCTCTCTATCGGCAGAGGAAATTAAAGACATAAGGTATCATACATTGCGAGAGCCGCATCACGTCATCTGGAAGTTACTCACCCGTCGCTGTCTCCCATTTATCTTGTCTTGTATCGCAGAATTTATCTTCCATTTTGCTCATTTTCAATTACAGTTCCCATTCTTCGTCTCTATATTGCGTGGATGTCGTGTAAATGAACATTATCCTATATTGATATCAGTTATTATGTAACAGCCAGTTTCTCAATGGAAAGGTCAGAACCATAACTCTAAAGAGCCAACATTTACCGCGACACAAAGAAGGATCCAAGAGATCTGTTCTTACCAAACCACTAAATTCATTTGTCAGCCTAGATTCAAATTCCGTAATGTATCAAAATATTTTAGCAAAATTCTTCAATGGGCTGCAATTAATATCAAAGATATAGACACATACAGTATAAACATCACCTGAATGAGTATCACAAAGTCTTATTTTTTTTCAAAGCTGGACATCTCATGCCCCACATCTTGGAACATGGTGAAATAAAAAGGGAAGGTCAAGAATAAAGGGGGCTTTACACGCAGCGATATCGCTAGCAAGCGTACCCACCCCCGTTGTTTGTGTGTCACGGGCAAATCGCTGCCCATGGCGCACAATATCGTTAGGAGCCGTCACACGGACTTACCTGCCTAGCGACGTCGCTGTGGCCGGCGAAATGTGTCCTTTCTAAGAGGGCGGTTCGTGCAGCGTCACAGCGGCGTTACTAAGCGGCCGCCCAATAGAAGCGGAGGGGCGGAGATGAGCGGCCATAACATCCCGCCCACCTCCTTCCTTCCGCATTGCCGGCGGCCGCAGGTAAGCTGTAGTTCGTCGTTCCTGCGGTGTCACACGTGGCGCTGTGTGCTGCCTTGGGAACGACAAACAACCTGTGTCCTCAACAATCAACGATTTTATGAAAATGAACGACGTGTTAACGATGGACGATTTGGTGAGTATTTTTCATCGTTAACGGTCGCTCGTTGTTGTCACACGCAACAACGTTGCTAACTATGCCGGATGTGCGTCACAGAATCCATGACCCCGGCGATATATTGTTAGATACGTCATTGCTACACGGTGTAGGTATTTCACTCCGTGCCAATGCTGCATCACAGTGCTATAGAAGTGAATGGAGTCGTATTGTAACACCTATACTAGCTCAATTGAAACAATCAAGTCACAAAAAAAACCTTATTTGGATTAATGAATTCAAATATTCATGATGAAATTATGAAATTTGCCAGAGCGTAAGGCAAGACACATCTTTACCACCTCTGCTCCTTCCTGAATCCAAGCATAATTTTTCACGCTTTTTTCATGGGCTGGGGTCTTCCCTGAGGGCTGTGCACTGAGTGATGTGCATAATGACAGCGCGCGCTGTTGTCGGCTAAGATGAGCAGGAATGAATAGGCAACAGAACGGTGTCAAAATTCTTGGCGGACGGAGACAAGCTCCATCCTGGCAAGTGATGTCACTGGTGTCTGCATGATGGGTATTCTGACACCGCTCCATTGCCGGCTCGTTCCTGTGATCTCAGCCAACAACAGAGAGTGTGCTGTCATTGTGCACATGACACATCACACAGTGCACAGCGCATGGACACAGCATGGACTAGCCAAGCCCCTGAAATGATGACACTTCAATTTGGGGAAGGTCCAGAGACTGCAGCCTCTGCCCCTTTATGACACTCACTGGTGTCTGCATGCCGCGTAATCTGATACTGCTCCATTGCCCTGTACCATTGTACACATACACATACATACACATACACGGTGCCATTGATTGTACCTGCAATCTGAGCCAAAAACAGAGTGCGCTGTCATTGTGCACATAACACATCCCATAGTGCACAGTGCAGTGACATAGCAGGGAGTAGCCCAGCTGCTTAAATGGTGACACTTCAATTCAAGGAAAGGACAGAAAACACAGCCTCTCCCCCCTTATGACGCTTTGTTTGACTATCTCAGCATGCACTAGCATTTTGAAACAAAGTGTCACCAGTCATGAAGTAGTTAAAAAAAAAATAGCAGTTAGATGTGGTGTCAAAATGCTTGGTGGACAGAGACTAGCTCCACCCCAACAAATAATGTCTCTGATGTCTGCATGCCAGGTATTCTGAAACTGCTCCGTTGCCGGCTCGTTCCTGCAATCTGAACGAGCCGGCAACGGAGAGTGTGCTGTCATTATGCACAAGACCACATCACACAGTATATAGCAGGGACTAGACCAGCCCCTGAAACAATGACTCTTCAATTTAGGGAAGGGGCAGAAACCGTGGCGTCTGCCCCCTTATGACGTTTCATTTGAGTATCTCAACATGCACTGACATCCTCAAACGAAGCGTCATCAGACAGGAAGTAGGGAAAAAAAGAAAATAGCAGTTAGATAGTGCAGTGTGGGAAGGAGAGGGAATTTAGATAGGAATTTAGAATGAAAATTACTTTGCCTTTGGACCCCCCCTTTATGTTTGGCTCCTTGCCTTTCAAAAGCTATGACTTATTTTTTTTTTACATTTTTTGGTCAATGACGTTGTAGAAGGGTTTTTTATCTTTTTTACAATTCGAGCTGTAGTTATTATTGATAATATTTTTATATCCAATCAATTTTGTGTTCTCTTTTTATTCCATCTTTTTGGTGACCCCGAAACATGGGATTCTGTCTTTTCTCTTTTTCTTTAGATTTTGGTGTTCACTTTATGAGATACAAATTGTAATATTTTCTTAAGACGGACAGTTACGCATTTGACGATACGAAAAAAGCAACTTTATTTTATTTTTTATGGATCGTATCTGCATTCGAAGATAAGAGGAATGATTTGATCTTACAAGTACAAATGTTTTTAGATTTTTTAATTTTTGTTTTCTACATTTTTAAGGAGTTTTGAACCTGTAATCACTGATACAATATATTGTGATGCTGTTATATTGCAAAACTGTAAAATTACTCATCTCCTATGAAGTCTAGTAATTAACTTTAGAGGTGTGCAAACACGCCAGACACTTGGGCCTAGTGTAGGTCTCTGTCTTCAATGACAATGGCATTGGCACCCCATTTCCAACCCCTTAAACGCCAGTGTTTCAATTGACAGTAACATCTAAGGAATTAAATTCCTGCAATCGGAGCAAGCTCCAATCACAGCAGTAAGATTCAAGTGCTAGCTACAGTAAGATTCTGGTGCTGGCTGTAAAACACAGCTGGCACCTATGCTGCAAACAATGGGCTTAGTCTGAGCCCAGTCCACAGTGGTGTAACTTGAATCTTGTGGTCCCCGAATGCAAAAGCTTCAACGAGGTCCCTAATTATTGCCAGTCTTTAATATTAATGGTCTTTTCATATGGGCCAAAGGGGCCTTTTTTGGTCCCCCAGCCTCCAGGGTCTGGGTGCAATTGCAACACCTGTGTTATGATCCAGGACTGGTATTCCCCGTTCCAGAGTTTTTCAGACTCAGCCTGGTCATGTCAGTGGTTAACTCCCATCAGCCTCGTTCTGGTTTCAAAAGACACTATATCTGCACCGTCATTACAGTGCTGGTTATAGTTTTGCTCTGCAGCCTGTGACTGGCTCTGGTTAGATTTCCTGTTTGATCTGACTCCTTGTTACCGTGCCCTGACCCTGTACCCTTCCCCGTTTGTATGTCTGTCCAGTCCCTGACTGCCCGCTCCTGTCAGTTGTTTAACCATCCTGGTTCATCCTCCTTCCCATGTTTGTGCCTCCTCATCCTCCGGTCTTGTCTTATGTTCCCTGTGCCATTTGTATTTCCCTTTGCATACTTGATCTCCCGGCATCCGAACTCTGTTCTGTTATCTGACCTGATCTTGATCTTCCCTCTGATGTAACTTGAGTTCCCGACTAGACCCTGACTGCTTGACTACTCTATTGCCCCCTTTGCCTGTAAAATGCCTGCTGAAGTTACTCTGCTGTACTATAGCCTCCCTTCTGTTACAGTGTTACTTTCACTCTCATTCACTACTTTGCTGCCACCTAGTGGGGAATACGCTGTACTACTTCTTACCAGCCCTTTGTACAGTGTGACACCCTGCACTGTCATGATCCAGGCCGGCATTTCCCTGCTGCTGGTTACACCCAGCTTTGACCTGGTCATGTCAGGGGTAAACTTCTCTTGCCTCGTTCTGGATCCCAGAATGCTATATATTGCCTCTCTACCTCTGCCTCAGTGCCAGTGATATTTCTGCCTTACAGCTTGTATACTGGCTCTGGTGAGTGTTCCCGATCTGTTCTGCCTCCCTGCTACTGTGTCCTAACTTTGACCCTTCCCCGTTCATCTGCCTGTCCCAGTCCCTGACTTCCCTCTCCTGTCTGTTGATTGTGTTTCCCTCTGCATATCTGATCTCCCGGCTTCCGACTCGGTTCTGTTTTGTGACTTTGATATGGATTCTCCCTTTGCAGTGACTTGACTTTCCTGGCTAGACCCAGACTGTTTGACTATTCTATTGCCCCCTGGTGGTTTGCCTGTTAACTGCCTGCTGAAGTTACTCTTCTGTACTTCAGCTGCCTTTCTTTTACAGTGTTTCCGTGTCTTTCCTTCCCTACTCTGCTGCCACCTAGTGGGGAATACGCTGTACTACGTCTTACTAGCCTTTGTACAGCGTGACAGCACGAATTATAGTTATGCCCCTTCCAGTTCGAGCATCGTCGAGTGGTTCTCCAAATGCAATTGACACTTGCCCGGGTTTGCCTGGGTGTTGACAGTGGAACTATGGTTGATGGTTTATAATCTCGCTGAAGCAACATATACTTAAGGGGGCTTTACACGCTACGATATCATTAATGTTTTATCGTCGGGGTCACGTTGTTAGTGATGCACATCTGGTGTCATTAACGATATCGCAGCGTGTGACACTTACCAGCGACCTTAAGCGACCTCAAAAATGGTGAAAATCGTTCACCATGGAGAGGTCGTCCCAAAACCAAAAATCGGTAATGGTTGATTATCGATGTGGTTCGTCTCTCCTGCAGCAGCACACATGTGTGACACCGCAGGAGCGAGGAACGTCTCCTTACCTGCCGCCGGCCGCAATGCGGAAGGAAGCAGGTGGGCGGGATGTTACGTTCCGCTCATCTCCGCCCCTCCGCTTTGATTGGCTGGCCGCTTAGTGACGTTGCGGTGACATCGCTGTGAGGCTGAACATCCCTTGCCCTTGAGGGAGGGATTGTTTGGCAGTCACAGCGACGCCGCCGACAAGGTAAGTGCGTGTGACGCTGCCGTTTCGATAATGTTCGCTGTGGCAGCGAACACACGATATCGCACACGCGACCGGGGCGGGTACTTACATGCTCGATATCGCTAGCAATTACTAGCGATATCGTAGCGTGTAAAGCCCGCTTTAGACTTTTATATTTTCATGGGCACCCAGTGTGTCTATTGGTCTTTCATCAAATCCAAAATGGGACTATGTAATTAACATGAAATTTTTACAAATTGCAAATTTTTGACCTTGACAGATGACAGATTGACTGCAAACCTCAGAGCTGAGCCACAATGTATCAACATGTAAACATTATACCAAAAATTACCATATGATGAATATGACATATCAGCTCTTTTCTCCAATCTCCCGAGCGTAAACTAGTCAAGAAAGGAAAATGTGTTACAATTGTATATATTCAAATAATGTTTGTCTAGATAAATGCATTAAAATTTGTGAATAATGCATCGTCTCGTTATAAGCGGAGATTACTGCGACATTACCGAATCCGGGCCGTATCCTGGGATGTATCACTTGTGTGAGAGGTTTTATAACGTTCCTTCCTGAGTATTTGTCTGAAGATCGAGTGTGGATTTAATTAGAATTGTCGCCACTTTTTGTGTCAATAAACATAGCGGCAGATCCAGATTATCAGACTGAGCCGCGCTGTAATGCCGTGACAATGATGGCTATCGGTAGTAATGCCGGAGTCGGAAGCTGCCGGCATTGTCTGCTACGGGGGGCTCAGCGCGGATTCTCCCACGGAATTAGGATTGTATTAAATTCAGTTTTTTGAAAAGTTCAACATCTGTAGCCTAGAGGAGGACAAAGAAAACAACAGCTTGATTCTACTGTTGATACTTTGGGTTGCAAAAAATTTATTTGTTTATTTTTTAAAAAATAATTTGAAAGGAAAATCAAAAACAATCAACTTCCTCTAAGAAATGTTTGGCATTGATGGACATTCTGTATTTTTTTGTGAGATCCCATGCTATGAGTGTTAGGGGTGTGTCACGAGTCATGTGGTTTCTGGCAAGAGAAGATCACAGCATTTGGAGGCTCTAAATGCTCCTTAACTTTCCATTGTTACTGCCGTTAACATTCGTTGCACTAGGAAGCTTTTATGCTGGATTTTAATATCTTCCCCTTTAGGACCCAGCGGAGCTCTCCTTCCATCCAGTAGCTGATTATCAGCATTCTCCATGTGCTTAAATATTTCCATCTTGTCTGGACTTGTGCTGGTGATATTTTTCAATTCCCTCACAAGCGCTGGATGCAAGCAGGTGACTTATACTCCTCTGTGGTATCGTTGCTGAAGCTTTGCTTAGCTTCTACCTGAGTCACCTTTGGATAAGTAGTTGATGCTTTTCCCCCTGTGTGTCCTCCTTGTGCCTTCTATAGTGTTTAGTGGGGTTGATGAAGAGCTCATTCCACCCATTATCTATTTAGGGTCTAGCACTAGGGATACCTAGGGTCAGGTATCCTGCTTGGTGCATAGGTGCGGAACCTATACAGGGTGGTGAGGGACCCCAGGGATTAGCAGTAGATTTGATCAGGGGTCACTATCACTTCACTAAACACAGGGTTTCCTGTTATGATTCAGGGACCGAGGAAGATCAAAAAATGCGGAAACCCAAAAAGTAACCAGAGTGGCTGGAACCTTAATGGACTGCAGACTTAATCCTGACACACAACTAGAAGCAGCCATGGGACGAGCCTATGATGACCTAGTCATCTCGACACAGCCGGAGAACTAAATATTCTTACAGATACAAATATAAGAAAAGCTAATCTGCCTCAGAGCAATCCCCAAAGATATAGATAGCCCCCCACATGTAAAGACAACGGTGATATAGGAAAAATCAATACAAAGCTAGAAAAATAGGTTCAATAAAGGTGCGGTCCAAACTATCTTTATAGGAAAGGATAAGAAAGAGTACTGTCTACAGCCGTAAAAACCCTAATAAATACCAGCACGTCTGATATGGAAAAATCCTAATACCAAATGGCCTCTCCCCCACTATATCAGCACTCTGATGTTACTGGGATCAAATAACACTAATATAGATGAGACTGAATTAATGCCAAGCATGACCAAACACAATACATTGCAGAATCATGGAGCTTGATATACAGACACTCCCAGCAGGGAATAATCCAATTCCATCAGGAACTCCACACAAGCAAAATAGGAATCAAGCAATAGTATCAAAGCAGAAAAAAACAACAAGAAAGTGGAAACCATAAGCAGAGGTACAAAGACCAACTTTTCTTGAGAGGAGTTCTGGTAGAGAGCAGGGCTGGTTTCAGAAAGTCCTTAACACACAGGATATCCATTGAGCAGCAGCAAGTAACAGGAGAAAACTACTCAGCTATATAGCCCAATCTGAGAGACCTGATTGCCAGTCCTCTACAGGCAAGACCAGCAAAGAGAGAAGATAGAGGAGACGATTGCAAGACTAGCAAAGAGAGAAGACAGAGAAGCCGATCGCAACACCGGCAAAGAGAGAAGACAGAGGAGGAGATCACAAGACCAGCAAAGAGAGAAGACAGAGGAGCCGATCGCAAGACCAGGAAAGAGAGAAGACAGAGGAGCCGATCGCAAGACCGGCAAAGAGAGAAGACAGAGGAGCCAATCGCAAGACCAGCAAAGAGAGAAGACAGAGGAGACGATGCAAGACCGGCAAAGAGAGAAGACAGAGGAGCCGATCACAAGACCAGCAAAGAGAGAAGACAGAGGAGACGATGCAAGACCGGCAAAGAGAGAAGACAGAGGAGCTGATCGCAAGACCGGCAAAGAGAGAAGACAGAGGAGCCGATCACAAGACCAGCAAAGAGAGTAGACAGAGGAGTCGATCACAAGACCAGCAAAGAGAGAAGACAGAGGAGACGATGCAAGACCGGCAAAGAGAGAAGACAGAGGAGCCAATCACAAGACCAGCAAAGAGAGAAGACAGAGGAGCAGATCACAAGACAAGCAAAGAGAGAAGACAGAGGAGCCAATCACAAGACCAGCAAAGAGAGAAGACAGAGGAGCCGATCGCAAGACCGGCAAAGAGAGAAGACAGAGGAGCCAATCGCAAGACCGGCAAAGAGAGAAGACAGAGGAGGCGATCACAAGACCAGCAAAGAGAGAAGACAGAGGAGCCGATCACAAGACCAGCAAAGAGAGAAGACAGAGGAGCCGATCACAAGACCAGCAAAGAGAGAAGACAGAGGAGCAGATCACAAGACAAGCAAAGAGAGAAGACAGAGGAGCTGATCGCAAGACCGGCAAAGAGAGAAGACAGAGGAGACGATGCAAGACCGGCAAAGAGAGAAGACAGAGGAGCTGATCGCAATACCGCCAAAGAGAGAAGACAGAGGAGCCGATCACAAAGAGAGAGAAGACAAATTAGTCAATCGCAAGACCTGCAACGGCAGGAAAGGTCCAGCGAGGACCGAAGAGAGATGAGTATAAGCTTTTTTTTAACCCTCCAAATCTGGGATATTGGTGGCAGGCTAGTTGCCATTATGGAATTAGTGCAGGTGGAATTGCAAAAATAAATTGGTTTCTGGTGAATTTTATTTTTCCCGGAAATTTGTAACAAATTCGATTTCTTACAAATTGATTTGCTCATCTCTAACGAGTCCCTTAAAATGACAAATCTGTCTCTACTTCATCCGTAGCCAGTAACATGGTTTTCATTGCTTGATTAGAACATGCATACAATGCCATTCCTCCAGCTTGTTAGGCAAGGATGTCTCTGTCTCTTGGAAACCCTAATACTTAGTGCACTCCAGCTCCGCAATTACGATGTCCGCACAGATCTCTTGATCAGTGGCTTTTCAAGACATCATCTAATTAGAACAAAGAACATGTTATGCTCGATATCAGCACAGTGTGTTCTGCTTGTTGGCACTGCCCGCGAACGTGGCTCGGTAGGTGATGCACTGCCCTCTAGGGATTTCCGACTTGAAAGCAAGAAACCCGCCAGAAACAACTTAATTACCTACTTATTGCAAAAGTCCAAAACTGTTTAATATTCGTTTTGTGTTGACGCTGTTGTCTGATCATTAATCATGTTTAGTTGCACCTGCAATTATTTCATTCTTTATTTATTTATTTTTTTTCTCCATATCTTTAATACGCCAATTTTATTGCGGCTCCGTCTCTCCGGAGGTTTGTAAGTGATTAAGCCTTGTTAATTGTTGCATGCATTTTCAGATTGTTTCAAAGTCAGCGTGATCAAAGCAGAAACCAAGGTTATTTCTCGAGCCGATATAATTGTGATATGTTTACAAAACCTTGGCAAACGTCGCATCCCGGTGTAAATTACTCCTCCAAGCTTCGGTACCTTCAAACAGGCCGTTGACATTTTAATTAATGCCCAGCTGATAAGCTGACCAAAATGGTCACCTCCTTGATAAAAGAGGCTGTGATTTGTCGTTGGCTATTAGTTAAGCTAATTTACGATGCCCCGTGTCAATAGGAAAACTTGGTTGGGTATCTTGGAGGCAATTTTTAAATTAGGAGTCATTTAAAAAAATAATGGCAATGCATTATCGTAAGATAGGCAATCTACAGATCTTGATTTGCTTGGACGTGTTGGTGGGATATGGGGGGAGGTGTATCTTGCTGTACAGATTCCTATTTCAAGCTTGGTTCACTGTCTTATTTGTACTGCTTCTGTGTACATTGTATTGTTTGTAAGTAATCACCCCCTATGGTGCAAGGTTATAGCCTCTTGAGGCGCTTCAGTCCCTGGGTGTGGGGGGAGGTGTGCCCTAGAGACCTTTTTGCTTACCTGGGGCAGTCAGTCTGTTTGAGAACTTGAAGGAAGAAGGATTGATCCTCTGGGAGAAGCTGGGACTTCTCAGAGAGACGGGGACATTTATGCCACTACTGGATAATTTTACCCTCTGTTTTGTGGATTATGTTATGGACCGTTTTGATTTGCTTGGAATAAATGCTCTTTAGATTGTACAGCCATCTCTCGCTCTGTTGATTGTGTGATATGGGAGAAGGACCCCGTGACAGGCACATAGAGTCCCGATGTTGGGTATAGCTATAAGAGGTGGACAGGTAGCAGATGCATCCAAAATCTAGTGCCTTATGGAGTTCAAAGATACTAGAATAACAATAGCATATGGTAGGTGGAGGGCTCTATTAATGATTTTACATCAAAGACCAGAGGCCTTAAGCTATAAATTTCTCCTGATGGCTCCATAATATGGACTGGGCTACTATTTGGCAAAGCTTCGTACTTCTCACATAAGCAATGTCCTAGGGAAAACTAATTCTGGATTATGGCATGGCTCCATGAAAACCCATAGATCCATATTATGGCCAAGGAACGTGGACAGGTATGTAGACGACAATTAATCAACAAGTCCTAAGACATCATCATGACATTTGTTCAATAAGAAATGGTGGCAATATTATTTTTTCTCTATATCTTCAAATTTGTTGGTCCATAGAATATAGTGGGTTGTAACAAAGCCTACCTGCAAATAGTGGACCTTTTGGTTGACTACTAGAGATGAACAAATACGTTTCTAAGGGTACGTGCCTACGATCAGGACCCTCTGTGTCTCCATAGGAGACTGCAGTTGCTCTTGCCTATGGTCAGGGTTTGGGGCGCTGCGGTCTCTCGCTTGTTTTCTCGCTACGGAGAACTCTTGAGACTCCGTGGCAAAGAAATATTCTTGCAGCTCGGAAAGCTACACCGCAGGTCAGTTTTTGCTGTGGGACGTACACGCACAGTGAGCACAGGATTTCTAGAAATCCCATCCACTGTGATTGTACTGTACAACGCAGTGTTTTGGATGCAGCAAAAATATACTACATCCTAAATGCTGCAAACACTGTTCGTGGGCACATACTCTAAGGGCCACATCCTGTGGCTTCTGGATAGTGTTGTCACGATTTCTCTGTGCAGAGCAACTTGTACTCTAGGAGATGCTCTGTGGTGTTTTCCTGGGCTACTGACCTGGCAGGTTTATTTACAGCGCAGGCTTCCATACTGGTTCTGGGAGGTGCTGATTGCTCAGGTGTTCCATCTTCTAGGTAATTGCTCTGTTTCTTTAGTGAGCATGGTCTCCCAGAACCTTGCCAGTCGTACTTTCTGGTTCTGTAGTTGTGCTGTTGGCCTGTATTCCTGCCTGTGTTCTGATCAATGTTTCTTGACCTTGGAGCGTTGTTTGACTCCTCTTTACCTTCTCCCTTTTCCTGTCGTGCCCTCCTGGCTTTTGACATCGGATCGTTACCTGACCACATCTCAGTTTTCTTCCTGAAACCATTATGTGCCGTCCCGGAATTATGACCCCTGGATTGTGACCTGACTACGCCTCTGTGTACTCCTTGTGTCCATAAGTGTCCTCCTGTTCCTAGACCCTGGCTTGCCTGACTACTCTGCCCTTAAGTAGTGACTAGCATCACAAGTGAGAGAGAGATGGTTAAAATTCCTTTTTTTCTTCGTGCAACCATTTTGTCTGTTTCAGAATTTGCCTGAGTGATCTTCATCATTGTCTCCATAATAACATTGTTTTTCTTTTGGTTGAGCAACAGCTGACCGCTGTCCGGAAGGAATTTTTGGCTGTACAATATCTCCTTTTCTTAGAATTCTTGGGAAAGTACAAATACTTATATTTCAGCCAAGGACAAACTATTGACGGTGAGTTTTAAGACATATTTCATGTGTCACAATGGTACTATATGTGCAATCTATTATATCGAGAGTCATTATCCTTGCCAAAACATTCTTTCTTCCAATATTCATGCCAATAATTGTGTAATATTGTGAAAAACATGAGTTTCTGACACAATAAACAAGACAATTTGGAAAGACAACCCGGTGTGTGCGTCATTGCTGTTTAGTCTTCGTAATTCTTAGGTATACCCATGCCCATCAACTCTACATCTCGTTTCTGACCATAGGAGCCCTAAGAATTGTCTCCTACCTGCTGGAATCTCCAGCCACCTCGTCTGTTTAGTGGCGACGTCAGCATTGTGATATGATGCACAGGTGACATTGCGCCAAGCCAATAAATCAGAAAAGGTGGAGATTATGCCAGAAGGTAGGAGAAGATTTGCGGGTCTCCCGATTGACGGCCACGGAATACTGATGTGGCCACTGGATCAAGTACCTTTGAATCAACGTGCTCATCTCTTGATGCAATAGACTTAATACAACTAACCAGGAATTGAGAACACTTGGACTCATGGTGCAAAAGAAGCACAGGAGGAGAGGAAAGAAGATGGGATCAAGAAGCGCCACAATGGTGAGCCAACATGACAGTGGCACATGAGTCTTATTGGGAACCTTTACATTCTAATAAATTATCACCTCTTAAGGGTATGTAGATATGAGGATCATAGAGTGCTCTCGTCCATTGGCCTGGCTGTCTTTAGATTGCACGGACCAGGGCTCATCCCTTTGAACGCTCACACTACTAACTCATGGGTAAAACATTACTCAGACAACACAGAGTGAGTGAACCAAGGACTGGTATTATTTTATTGGTTCACCAACAGGCAAAAACATATTGTATATTCCCAACAAGAACACAAGATGGTACAAGCAATAGAGTCGGCTAGTCCTCCAGGGACTAGCATCTTCATGACTTTGGGGCTTCCAGGGCCACCTATCACAGTCCAGCAGTACCCCACTTTTTAAGGGCACTCATTGAGAAGAGGTACCGGCAAGCTTAGAAAGCAGTTCTGTGAACCTTCAGCTGGAACCGTGGATCCTAAGCTGAAATCCTGTATAATTTCTGAAATGAAGCCTTTTCTGTGTTTCCTTGGTTGGAACCGAAGCTCTTCGGCTGAAATGATGAGTAGAATCCTTCTTTAAGTAAAGCAGTTCAGTGATTTCCCCAGCTTGAACCAAAGCTCCTCAGCTGCAACCTCATGTAGACTCTTACCCTGGTGACAGAAGCAAGGGCCTTTTATACCACTCAGTTCTCTTACAGGATTGGTGGAGATGGCTGCTCTTTCTCCTTGGTCTCAAGTTCAATCCAACTACATAATTTTCTTCTGAACTATGCAGTCAGAGGGGCTGAGGAAATACACATTTATAGTCATTAAAGTGCCGATCAATCTGGGAAGAGACAATGGTTAACTTTTCTTGATTTAACAAACAATAGGACCCATAAGTCTGGCCTAATTGTGAACAGTTCACCTTCACACAAGTTACCAAATGCTGAGACGTCATTAGCATCTTCATGACAGGTATTGTTATACAGTGCTGGAAAATACAACCAATTTTGCAATTTACTTTTTATTAAAATTTTCAGTAGTTCTTGAGATATTAGCGCTTTTCTTCTCTTACAGCTCATTGCCTTGGAGACTGATCACCACTGACAGACAGCACAACATGCAAAGGGGTCTAAATCTGCTTTTTTTAGTGAGCCTGGAAGCACAGTTTCAAAGTTAGTGAGTTCACAGGAGCTCGCTGTTAACGCCTCATTCCAACCAGTTTCAGTGCAGTGCTTACAAGCTTGGCAAAAGTGGTGGTCAGAATCCAAGTCAACGACCTACAAACAAAAGGAAAGATAACATAATATATCAAGAACATCTGTAAATTTTAACAAACAGTGAATTACAAAAGTGTTTTCTATTTGACAATATCCATCTTTGAAGATGGGAATTGTAGTGCCTGTATCTCTGCGAAGACGCTGACTTACTCACTGCCCTGACCAGGTCGTGTCCTCCCCTGCACTCCCCCAGCCATCTACATGTGCTGTTGCTTCCTTCCCCTCTTGTGCCCTGTACATGCCGTACAGGGTTCCTGGGAGTGCACCTAAGACTCGCACGCACAGCGGCCTTCTTCTTAAAGGGATGGCGTGCCATTTCCTGGAGCTGCCTCTTAGCCTATGGCTGAGTGGCACTTAGTATTTAAGGTACCCTCCCATTAGGGGAGGTGCCTTTGCAACACCTTTAGTTAGTCAGTGTCCTGTCTGTCCAGCTACTTGTCTGGTCTTGTTACCCATGTGTCCGTCTCCTATACCTGAGTCTGCCTTCCCATACCTATCTGTATTTACCATGCCTACCATTCCTGTCCATCCATACCGCCTGTCTAGCCTGCCTCAGTCATCCCGTCTGTACCTAAGTCCATCTCCTGTCTAAGAAGTCAGCTACCAAAGCCCCAGTCACTGCCCTGGGAGTGGTACCTGGCGTCCACCTCACAGTGGGAACTTAGATAAGCCCTTCCTACTAAAGGGTAAGCCTGGGACCCCCCCTGTTGTCCAGTGGGACCACTAATCCTGCTCGCTGCCCCTACACTGGCTGCATGTGTTGCATAGAAAATTCATAAACCATTCCAGACCCTTTCCTGGTTACGACAGGTCATGGACATAAAACTTTTTTAAGGCACTACAGGAATTTTGGAAAAATCTGTTGACATTCCCATTTGGCAAAGTAGTTTTATTGATGAAGTTGGGCAGATAATTCTACTCGTATCTGTCCTCATCTACTTCTCTAGAGTACGGAAGTGTTTGCTCTTGAGTCCCATAATATTCTTGAACACCAAAGGTCTTTGGTAGGTGTAGCACTGCCGCCATCCGAGCATTCGTACAGGAACTGAGTCATCATAAGGGCTATTGTTCCCTGGTCTGTGCCGTTCTATACATGGTGCATCTCGGCAACCAACAAAGGAAACAAAAAGCCGAATACTTTGGAATTTCTGTGAACGTTAAGCACCAGCAAATAAAAGCAGGATCGAAAGTCAATAGTCCTGTTTATTCACAAAATCCAATCCCTTGTCTATCTGTATTAATGGCTTGCTCACATTTTTAGTCATGTTTCAGCTGTGAAATGCTTAACTCTTCTGTTTGACATGCATTAGCGGACGGATATTTTTGGACTCTGATTAAATTTTGCAGAGAGTGGAGCATTAGAGGAGCTTGGAGCAGAGCCAGCTTCAACAAGTCACAAAGGGAAGAATGTAGCCATGCCGAAAGCCTTTGTCAAGGACCAAAATTACATTTCAACATGTGCACCCAGGTATTCAATTAGAGAGCATTTCTAGGTAAAAATAGTACAAATATACAACAAAATGGCAGTAATTATATTTTCTGAAGTAATTATTTTTTGTTGCTGGGAAAGCAGGTTGACAGTTTATAAAGCCGGCACTTAAACCTTTTTTAGGATGTCACTGTATCCATAGCCTTAAAGGGAATCTGTCAGGTGATTTTATAGTACAATACTAAAGTTATCCTTAAATAGGGTTAAAGGAAACCTTTCAGAATCAATAACTTTTATAGCTCTACCTTATCCTGTTATCTTATTGTAAGCTCCATAGAATTCAGTGTGACATAGTAACTAGTCAAGCATATGTAAATACAAACTGCAACTTATATAGCTCTACCTTATCCTGTTATCTTGGTTGTAAGCTCCATAGAATTCAGTGTGAAGTACAGTAGTAACTAGTCAAGCATATGTAAATGTGTTTATTATATTATTGTATAGCAGCTGAGGTGTGCATTATGAGGTTCTGAAGCAGCTAGAGTATTTACTATATTTTTATATAGCAGCTGATGTGTGTATTATGAGGTCCTACAGCAGCTGAGGTGTTTACTATATTGTTATATAGCAGCTGAGGCGTGCATTATGAGGTTCTGCAGCAGCTGGAGTATTTACTATATTGTTGTGTAGCAGCTGCGGTGTGTATTATGAGGTCCTACAGCAGTTGAGGTGTTTAGTATATTGTGATGTAGCAGCTGTGGTGTGCATTATGAGATTCTGCAGCAGCTGAGGTGTTTAGTATATTGTTGTGTAGTTCCTGAGGTGTGTATTATGAGGTCCTACAGCAGCTGAGGTGTTTAGTATATTGTGATGTAGCAGCTGAGGTGTGCATTATGAGGTTCTGCAGCAGCTGAGGTGTTTAGTATATTGTTGTGTAGTTGTTGAGGTGTGTATTATGAGGTCCTGCAGCGGCTGGGGTGTTTACTATATTATTGTATAGCAGCTGAGGTGTGCATTATGAGGTTCTGAAGCAGTTGGAATACTTATTATATTGTTGTGTAGCAGCTGAGGTGTGCATTATGAAGTCCTACAGCAGCTGAGGTGTTTACTATATTGTTATGTAGCAGCTGAGGTGTGCATTATGAGGTTCTGCAGCAGCTGGAGTATTTACTATAATGTTGTGTAGCAGCTGAGGTGTGTATTATAAGGTCCTATAGCAGCTGAGGTGTTTACTATATTGTTATGTAGCAGCTATGTTGTGCATTAGGAAGTTCTGCATCAGCTGGAGTGTTTAGTATATTATTGTATAGCAGCTGAGGTGTGTATTAGGAGCTTTTGCAACAGCTGAGGTGTTTAGTATATTGTTGTGTAGAAGCTGAGGTGTGCATTATGAGGTCCTGCAGCAGCTGAGGTGTTTAGTATATTGTTGTGTAGACGCTGAGGTGTGCATTATGAGGTCCTGCAGCAGCTGAGGTGTTTGGTATATTGTTGTATAGCAGCTGAGGTGTGTATTATAAGGTCTTACAGCAGCGGAGGTGTGTATTATGAGGTTCTGCAACAGCTAAGGTGTGTATTATATTGCAGCTGAGGGGTGTATTATAAGTCCTACAGCAGTTGAGGTGTGTATTATGAGATTCTGTAGCAGCTGAGGTGTGTATTATATTGTTGTGTAGCAGCTGAGGTGTGTATTATAAAGTCCTACAGCAGCTGAGGTGTGTATTATGAGATTCTGTAGCAGCTGAGGTGTGTATTATATTGTTGTGTAGCAGCTGAAGTGTGTATTATAAAGTCCTACAGCAGCTGAGGTGTGTATTATGAGATTCTGCAGCAGCTGAGGTGTTTAGTATATTGTTGTGTAGCAGCTGAGGTGTGTATTATGAGGTTCTGCAGCAGCTGAGGTGTGTATTATATTGTTGTGTAGCAGCTGAGGTGTGCATTATGAGATTCTGCAGCAGCTGAGGTGTTTAGTATATTGTTGTGTAGCAGCTGAGGTGTGCATTATGAGGTTCTGCAGCAGCTAAGGTGTTTAGTATATTGTTGTGTAGCAGCTGAGGTGTGTATTATGAGGTTCTGCAGCAGCTGAGGTGTGTATTATATTGTTGTGTAGCAGCTGTGGTGTGCATTATGAGATTCTGCAGCAGCTGAGGTGTTTAGTATATTGTTGTGTAGCAGCTGAGGTGTGCATTATGAGGTTCTGCAGCAGCTGAGCTGTATATTATGATGTTTTACATCCCATCTGCCTCTGCACAGTGAATCTTACAATCCAGAACATGAGATTAGCTGAACACTCCATCAGTACCCCGCGCTTTCAAATATTTCGTTGCGCTGCTTGCAGGAGCGGCAGACAGTGATATATGGCTTCCCATAAGTGGGATTACAGTGATGTTGAAGGACGTATAGAGTATTTATGCGGCACTGCTGTACTGACATATTTCCTGTCCGGCTAGATGAACTCTTCCCACCTCCATTTCTATATTACATTTACATGGAGCACTAAATCAGATATTTCCCTGCGTATGAAACAGAGCAATCCGGAGAAACACTGGAAATTCCATTTTTGATCTGCAAAATCCGAAGACCATGATCGCCGGGCTCCGTGATCGCGCCTGCAGAGGAAGAAACAATGGAAGCCGCTCATCAACAATGGAAGCCGCTCATCAACAATGGAAGCCGCTCATCAACAATGGAAGCCGCTCATCAACAATGGAAGCCGCTCATCCGTGTAACACGTTTCTTTCAGCGTCTCCAGAATATCTTCAGACGGAAAAAACGGTACAAGACATCGCATTTCATCATTTCATGGCCGACGCAACCAGACCGTGGAAATGAGGCCCGCTCCGATGGTGGACAGTCAGGAGAAGAGGGATTTTTTTTGTTACTTTGTTAAAAGCTTCTGTTTTTCATATTTGACCTCACATTACATCATGTATCGGAATGTCACAATCCGTAACTAAAGCTTTCCGATGAACAATGGCCGCACTCATCACAGTGCGAGGGTTTGGTGGCGACTCCACAGCTGGAGGCAATGAAAGAGGACATGAAGTCATCGAGGGGTTAAATGGAATCTGGCATCAGAAAATCATCTATTTTATAAATAAGGATTTAATGTTAATTTATCTTTTTGTTTTATTTATTATATATATATATATATATATATATATATATATATATATATATATATACATGTCTGTCTCTTACCCTGTCTGTCTCTTTCCCTTTATTTCCCTGTCTGTCTGTTTCCCTGTGTCT
The DNA here is from genome assembly GCF_048569485.1 of Anomaloglossus baeobatrachus. Classification (NCBI taxonomy): domain Eukaryota; kingdom Metazoa; phylum Chordata; class Amphibia; order Anura; family Aromobatidae; genus Anomaloglossus; species Anomaloglossus baeobatrachus. The sequence continues at coordinate 20,847,077 of NC_134362.1, forward strand.
GTCTCTGTCTCTTTGTCTATCTCTGTCTCTTTGTGTCTGTCTCTTTCCCTGTCAGTGTGTCTCTTTGTCTGTGTCTGGCTCTTTGTGTCTGTCTCTTACCCTGTCTATGTCTGTTTCTTACCCTGTCTGTCTGTCTGTCTCTTTGTCTGTGTCTGTCTCTTTACCTGTCTATGTCTGTCTCTTAACCTGTCTCTCTCTTTCCCTCTCTTTCCCTGTCTGTCTCTTTCCCTGTCAGTCTGTCTCTTTCCCTGTCAGTCTGTCTCTTTGTGTCTGTTTCTTTGTGTCTGTCTCTTACCCTGTCTATGTCTGTTTCTTACCCTGTCTGTGTCTGCCTCTTTCCCTGTCTGTGTCTGTCTCTTTCCCTGGCTGCATTGTGACATGCCAACATTCCATATAACGGCGTGGCTGCGCATTCTTCTGGCTGCACTGTGGCTCCCAGCTCCACTCGCTTTAATGGAGGCAGGTTTTTTGGCAAATAACTGTAAAGCGTGGGGTTAAAATTTCCCCTCAAAAACATAGCCTATGACGCTCTCGGGGTCCAGACGTGTGAGTATGCAAAATTTTGTGGCTGTAGCTGCGACGGTGCGGATGCCAATTCCGGACATACGCACACACACAGACACACACACACACACACACACACACATTCAGCTTTATATATTAGATTGTGACTGCTGGATCCTGAGTTATCTACTGTATATAGAGGTGTTATTTATAATTGTAAAGGAGGAGGTGAACTGTGATACTATCTATTGTGAATGATGGATCCTGTGTTATTTGCTGTATAATGAGATGTTATCAGTTATTGTACAGGAGGAGGAGGTGAGCTGTGACATCACCTATTGTGAATGGTGGATTCTGTGTTATCTACTGTATATAGATGTGTCATCAGTCATTGTACAGGAGGAGGAGGGGGTGAGCTGTGACATGATCTGTTGTGAATGGTGGATCCTGTCTTATTGGCTTCATATAGAGGTGTCATCAGTCATTGTACATGAGGAGGAAGGGGTGAGCTGTGATATCACCAATTGTGAATGATGGATCCTGTCTTATTGGCTTCGTATACAGGTTTTATCAGTCATTGTACAGGAGGAGGAGGTGAGCTGTGATATCGGCTATTGTGAATGGTGGCTCCTGTCTTATCTACGGTATAGAGGTGTCATCAGTCATTGTACAGGAGGAGGAGGAGGTGAGCTGTGATAGGAATGACCCTCTGGGTAAAGCTGCTGTGTCATCATGTTCACAATTGTGCAAATGTATGTTCTAGTTTCTTTTAGCTACTTATCTTTGGGTCCCTTAAGACTTTGAACATTTGTGAGACTACTATCTTTATGATTCACATGTATGGAAAAAAATTGATTTAAAGTTCATGCAAATAAAGACAACACATAGAAGATTAATCTATCCTCTTAGGAAAAGCAAATTCCATATTCATTAATTTCAAAAAAATCAAACCAGGCTTTCACGCACCCTCTTTGGATCTAGCGCTGCCCCTTGTCAGAACTCTGGTCTTTATTGATGGGCTGCAGCAGTGATGTCACATCAGCACCGCTGCAGTCAATCACTGAGCTCAGCAGCTTGTGCCATCAATAGTGTTATGGATAAATTGCATGGTCCAAGAAAACCTTCCTTGGTAAGTGAAGCCATCATTCGAAGTGAAATCTGTAATGCCGCCGTTATACAAACCTATGGGATTCCCGCAGACGGATGAATGTTACATGTGAAATATGTGCAGTTTCCAGCTTATTTGGAAGACAAATGGCCGTTTATGAGCAGCAATGTATCCAACCCTGTTTATTAAGATGCATTATAAAAGCGGATCGAGCATCAAATCAACATAAGGAGGCGAGATTTCCCCGGAATTCTATGGTCTACTACGGAACGAGGCCGAGGAGCCATGAATCCTTTCAGCAACAAGGCCGAGCGAGAAAGGTTTATGAGGCTATAAAGTCAAGCGACCTGCTCCAAGGAAGCGATGAAAGGTCCTTTAATGAAAATGTGGTTTATACCCAGACAAGTGCACCGGAGAATGTGATCAGTATCGACGGCCTCACGACATTCCGAGCAGAACCCTCGACGGAACCCGGCGGAATGTGTCCTCCGGAATGTTTTGTGTTCCAACCTTTTTGTTTTGAAAAGTTTTTAACAAACTTTAATTGATAGAAACAATCCTGCCCCTTCTACATAATGTCATTTATATGTGATTTGGGGTTTGTACAAGAAATAATTATTACTATTAGTATTTTTCATCACAATTGTTTTTGTTCATTGTTTTTGGAATTAATAGATTTTTTTTGTCCCAATGATAAAGTGGTTGAACAAATTTTTAATTAATTATGCCCTGCTTGTTGGGATCTGAATCTGCACAAAGTTACAAGCTGGGGGCAAGCTCAGCAGGAAGGAAATGCCATATACCCTATATAGAGAAAAGTATGTGCCCCACCATGTTACACATATACTGTACACACATGGTCAAAATTGTTGGTACTCTTCATTTAATGAAAGATTAGCACCCATGATAAAGTGGTTGAATGAAGTTCTTTATTAATTATGCCCTGCTTGTTGGGATCTGAATCTGCACAAAGTCACAAGCTCGGGGCATGCTCAGCATGGAGTAAATGCAAGGAAGGAATTGCCATATATCCTATATGGAGAAAAGTATGTGCCCATGCCATGTTACACATATACACACGTGGTCAAAATTGTTGGTACCCTTCATTTAATGAAAGATTAGCACCCATGATAAAGTGGTTGATTGAACTTCTTTATTAATTATGCCCTAATTGTCACGATCTGAATCTGTAGAAAGTCACAAGCTCGGGGCAAGCTCAGCAGGAAGGAAATGCCATATACTCTATATAGAGAAAAGTATGTGCCCCCACCATGTTACACATATACCCACATGCTGAAAATTGTTGGTCCCCTTCATATAATGAAACATTAGCACCAATGATAAAGTGGTTGAAGAAACTTCTTTATTAATTATGCCCTGCTTGTTGGGATCTGATTCTGTACAAAGTCACAAGCCGGGGGCAAGCTCAGCAGGAAGTAAATGTGGATAAGGAATTGCCATATACCCTATATAGAGAAAAGTATGTGCCCCCACCATGTTACACATATACACACGTGGTGAAATTGTTGGTACCCTTCATTTAATAAAAGATAAGCCCCAATGATAAAGTGGTTGAAGAAACATCTTTATTAATTATGCCCTGCTTGTCAGGATCTAATTCTGTATAAAGTAACAAGTTCGGGGCAAGCTCAGCAGGGAGTAAATGCAGGGAAGGAATTGCCATATATCCTATATAGAGAAAAGTATGTGCCCCCACCATGTTACACATATACACACGTGGTGTAAATTGTTGGAACCCTTCATTTAATGAAAGATAAGCCCCAATGATAAAGTGGTTGAATTAACTTTTTTATTAATTATGCCCTAATTGTCACGATCTGAATCTGTAGAAAGTCACAAGCCCAGGGCAAGCTCAGCAGGAAGTAAATGTGGATAAGGAATCACCATATACCCTATATAGAGAAAAGCATGTGCCCCCACCATGTTACACATATACACACGTGGTCAAAATTGTTGGTACCCTTCATTTAATAAAAGATTAGCACCAATGATAAAGTGGTTGAATGAACTTCTTTATTAATTAAGCCCTGCTTCTCGGGATCTGATTCTGTAGAAAGTCACAAGCCCGGGGCAAGCTCAGCAGGGAGTAAATGCAAGGAAGGAATTGCCATATACCCTATACCCTATATAGAGAAAAGTATGTGACCCCCCGCTCCATATTGCACATATAGGAGAATTGCTGAGCTCCCATCCTATAGCCATAAATATCAATATGGAGTCCTCTGCAGATATAATGGCTCACACTCTTTTGGGAAGGATTTTTATAACATTTTAGTGGCGTCTGTGGGAATTTTTGACTGTTCATTCAAAAAGCATTTGTGAGGTGACCCTGATGTTGGGGGTCCCAGGCTCACAATCTCACAATCTCCATTATAGGGGCTCTACATCACCAGTCATGTTCTTCCACCAAACTCCTCTCTCCATGTCTGTATGGACCTTGTGCACTGGGTACAGCTATGATGAGCAGATAAGGGTCTTCCATAAAGTGTTTCCACAAAGTTGAAGCTGCAATTGTCCACAATGTCTTGTTATGAAACATTAAGATTACTTTGGAACTAAGAGGTCAAAGCCGCCCACTGATAACAGCCCAGAGCATCATCCTCCTCCACTATCTCTACAGTGGGCATAAGGCAGTCAGGGGGTAATGTCCTAGATCACCAAACCCAGACTCCTTCATCATAGGCAGATAGAGAAGTGCGATCCATTACTGCACAGAACACATTTCCTCCAGAGTCTGGTTGGCAGCTTTAGACTGCTCCATCCGATGCTTGGCATTTTGCTTGGTGATGTACGGCTCGGCATTGTGCTTGGTGATGGGTGGCTCGGCATTGTGCTTGGTGTTGTACGGCTCGGCATTGTCCTTGGTGATGTATGGCTTGGCATTGTGCTTGGTGATGTACAGCTCGGCATTGTGCTTGGTGATGTACGGCTCGGCATTGTGCTTGGTGATGTACGGCTCGGCATTGTGCTTGGTGATGTATGGCTCGGCATTGTGCTTGGTGATGTACAGCTCGGCATTGTGCTTGGTGAGGTACGGCTCAGCATTGTGCTTGGTGATGTACGGCTCGGCATTGTGCTTGGTGATGTATGGCTCGGCATTGTGCTTGGTGATGTACAGCTCGGCATTGTGCTTGGTGATGTACAGCTCGGCATTGTGCTTGGTGATGTACGGCTCGGCATTGTGCTTGGTGAGGTACGGCTCAGCATTGTGCTTGGTGAGGTACGGCTCGGCATTGTGCTTGGTGATGTACGGCTCGGCATTGTGCTTGGTGATGTACGGCTCGGCATTGTGCTTGGTGATGTATGGCTCGGCATTGTCCTTGGTGATGTACAGCTCGGCATTGTGCTTGGTGATGTACGGCTCGGCATTGTGCTTGGTGATGTACGGCTCGGCATTGTGCTTGGTGATGTATGGCTCGGCATTGTGCTTGGTGATGTACAGCTCGGCATTGTGCTTGGTGAGGTACGGCTCAGAATTGTGCTTGGTGAGGTACGGCTCGGCATTGTGCTTGGTGATGTACGGCTCAGCATTGTGCTTGGTGATGGGCGACTTGGCATTGTGCTTGCTGATGTACGGCTCAGCATTGTGCTCGGTGATGTACGGCTCAGCATTGTGCTCGGTGATGTACGGCTCAGCATTGTGCTTGGTGATGTATGGCTCAGCATTGTGCTCGGTGATGTACGGCTCAGCATTGTGCTCGGTGATGTACGGCTCAGCATTGTGCTTGCTGATGTACGGCTCAGCATTGTGCTTGCTGATGTATGGCTCGGCATTGTGCTTGGTGATGTACGGCTTGGCATTGTGCTTGGTGATGGGTGGCTTGGCATTGTGCTTGGTGATGTACGGCTCGGCATTGTGCTTGGTGATGTACGGCTCGGCATTGTGCTTGGTGATGTACGGCTCGGCATTGTGCTTGGTGATGTACGGCTTGGCATTGTGCTTGGTGATGTATGGCTCGGCATTGTGCTTGGTGATGTACGGCTCGGCATTGTGCTTGGTGATGGGTGGCTTGGCATTGTACTTGGTGATGTACGGCTTGGCATTGTGCTTGGTGATGTACGGCTCGGCATTGTGCTTGGTGATGTACGGCTCGGCATTGTGCTTGGTGATGTACGGCTTGGCATTGTGCTTGGTGATGTACGGCTCGGCATTGTGCTTGGTGATGGGTGGCTTGGCATTGTGCTTGGTGATGTACGGCTTGGCATTGTGCTTGGTGATGTATGGCTCGGCATTGTGCTTGGTGATGGGTGGCTTGGCATTGTGCTTGGTGATGTACGGCTTGGCATTGTGCTTGGTGATGTACGGCTCGGCATTGTGCTTGGTGATGTACGGCTCGGCATTGTGCTTGGTGATGTATGGTTTGGCATTGTGCTTGGTGATGGGCGGCTTGGCATTGTGCTTGGTGATGGGCGGCTTGGCATTGTGCTTGGTGATGTATGGTTTGGCATTGTGCTTGGTGATGTACGGCTTGGCATTGTGCTTGGTAATGGGCGGCTTGGCATTGTGCTTGATGATAAACAGCTACTCTAAAGACTTATATGTAATCATAAAGATTAGCCTCTGCTAAAAACCTGAGTATTCTTTTTTTTGCTTTTCTTAAATCCGTTAGTTTCAAACACATTAGCCTTTATATTCACTGCTAGGATCCTCATGGGCGTGTCTTTAGGCTACTCTAAAGACACGCCGATGAGGATCCTAGCAATAAATATAAAGGCTAATATCTTTGAAACTATATAACAGATATAAGAAAACCAAAAACCACTGTACTCAGTTGAGTAGCAGATGACATTGTGGCCAATTTTGACATGCTCACAGGTCATTTTTAAATAGCTAAGTAACCTTAATTTTATCCTAATTGATAAATGTTGGCTACGTACATACGAGACTAGTGATGTCAATCACACTGCAGTGCAACCCATGCTGAGCTGTGCTTCCTTCATTTCCTTCATTTTCTCATGAATTATGGCTCTCCCCTTTAAGACAGTAGGATAATTGCAAGTGATAATTGCACTAGCGCATCAATCTCACATTTTGGCACATAGCATCGGATTATTGCACCTGTTATTAGGTTGGGTTTTACCAAAGCAAATAGTTTCAAACCGATTGCTCGTGTTAAGCTGGGAAAGAAAATATTTCCACTCCATGACAAATACATTATAATTTGCCATACAGTTCCACCTATGTAGGCTGTTATATTTAGTGCTAATTTATATGTTCTGTATCAAGAGGTCATGGCTCATATGTAATCATAAAGGGTAGCTTCTGCTACTCACCTGAGTACTCTGCTTTTTGTTTTTCTTAAATCAGTTATATAGTTTCAAAGATATGAACCTTTATATTTACTGCTAGGATCCTCATGGGCGTGTATTTAGGCTATTATAAAGACACGCCCATCAGGATCCTAGCAGTAAATATAAAGGCTCATATCTTTGAAATTATACAACGGATTTAGCAAAATAAAAAAACAGAGTTCTCAGTTGAGTATATAGTTTCAAATATATGAGCCTTTATATTTACTGCTAGGATCCTCATGGATGTGTCCTTAGGCTACTCTAAAGACACGCCAATGAGGATCCTAGCAATAAATATAAAGGCTAATATCTTTGAAACTATAAAACGGATATAAGAAAACCAAAAATCACTGTACTCAGTTGAGTAGCAGAAGACACTATGGCCAATTTTGACAGGGTCACAGGTCTTCTTTAAATAGTTAATTAACCTTAATTGTACCCTAAATGATAACTGTTGGCTGCGTACATATGAGACTAGTGATGTCAATCTTACTACAGTCAAGCCCATGCTGAGCTGTGCTTCCTTAGTTACTGTGTTTTCACGTGAATATTTTTATGGATCACCCCTTTAAAACAGTAGGATAATTGCAGGTGATTTTTGCTCTAGGGCATCAATCTCACATTCTGGCATGTAGCATTGGATTATTGCACCTGTTATCAGGTTGGGTTTTACCAAAGTAAACAGTTTTCAACCGATTGCTTGTCTTAAGCTGGAAAAGAAAGAATTTCCACTCCATGACAAATACACTATAATTTGCCTTACAATTCCACCTATATAGGCTTTTATATTTAGTGCTAATTTATATGTTCTGTATCAAGAGGGCATGGCTCACATGTAATCATATAGAGTAGCCTCTGCTACTCACCTGAGTACTATGCTTTTTGTTTTTCTTAATTCCGTTATATAGTTTCAAACATATGAGCCTTTATATTCACTGCTAGGATCCTCATGGGCATGTATTTAGGCTACTTCAAAGACCCGCCCATGAGGATCCTAGCAGTAAATATAAAGGCTCATATATTTGAAACTTTATAATGGATTTAAGAAAAACAAAAGCAGAGTTCTCAGTTGAGTATATAGTTTTTAAGATATGAGCCTTTATATTTACTAGTAGAGTCCTTATGGGTGTTTCTTTAGGCTACTGTAAAGACACGCCCATGAGGATCCTAGCAGTAAATATAAAAGCTCATATCTTTGAAACTATACAACGGATTTATAAAAATCAATAAACAGAGTACTCAGTTGAGTATATAGCTTCAAATATATGAGCTGCTCCACTCTTTGGGACTGAACAAGAGGAAAAACTGGGAGTCATAGTCCAAATTATCAAAAAATAAGTCATAAACTACTCACTTGCAAAAATATAAAAAGTTTTTATTACATAATTTTTATAGCAAGAAATAGATTATCATATAGAATAATTTACATATTCATAACAAAACAGGTTTTACAAAGAGGGATCCTGACAATCAAACATTTAGGTCCAACCAAACAACCATGGGGGTGAGATTTTAGGTCTAATTTTATATGTATTTAGCACAGTACAAAAGAATGCTGATATACAAACATAAAAAACCATACAATTGTATGGATAGTGCATCAAAGAATTTTATACTTCCAAGTGAATACATAGATGAAAAAGATGGACCTAAATACTGCCGATGACTGGGGCCAGAGTAAAAATCAGATATCCATTCCAACAGGAATGTAAGTACACCAGATCTAATAATCAGCAAATCGCAGGCAAGTACTCACTTACCCATGGTAGTATGGATGCCAGTTAAAAACGTGCCCTGACACACACGTTTCGATAGCTTCCTCGGGGGGCCGTGGTGCGATCAACCGATTTAGCAAAATAAAAAAAACAGAGTACTCACTTGAGTATATAGTTTCAAATATATGAGCCTTTATATTTACTGCTAGGATCCTCATGGGCGTGTCTTTAGGCTACTCTAAAGACACGCCGATGAGGATCCTAGCAATAAATATAAAGGCTAATATCTTTGAAACTATATAACAGATATAAGAAAACCAAAAATCACTGTACTCAGTTGAGAAGACATTGTGGCCAATTTTGACATGGTCACAGGTCCTCTTTAAATAGTTAATTAACTTTAATGTTATCCTAAATGATAACTGTTGGCTACGTACATACAAGACTAGTGATGTCAATCACACTGCAGTCCAACCCATGCTGAGCTGTGCTTCCTTCGTTACTGTGTTTTCTCATGAATTATGGCTCTTCCCTTTAAGACAGTAGGATAATTGCAAGTGATAATTGCACTAGCGCATCAATCTCACATTCTGGCACATAGCATCAGATTATTGCACCTATTATTAGGTTGGGTTTTACCAAAGCAAATAGTTTCAAACCAATTGCTCGTCTTAAGCTGGGAAAGAAAATATTTCCACTCCATGACAAATACACTATAATTTGCCATACAGTTCCACCTATTTAGGCTGTTATATTTAGTGCTAATTTATATGTTCTGTTTCAAGAGGTCATGGCTCACATGTAATCATATAGGGTAGCTTCTGCTACTGACCTGAGTACTCTGCTTTTTGTTTTTCTTAAATCTGTTATATCGTTTCAAAGATATGAGCCTTTATATTTACTGCTAAGATTCTCATGGGCGTGTCTTTAGGCTATTATAAAGACACACCCATGAGGATCCTAGCAGTAAATATAAAGGTTCATATCTTTGAAATTATACAACAGATTTAGCTAAAGCAAAAAACAGAGTACTCAGTTGAGTATATAGTTTTAAAGATATGAGCTTTTATATTTACTATTAGGATCCTTATGGGTGTTTCTGTAGGCTACTGTAAAGACACACCCATGAGGATCCTAGCAGTAAATATAAAGGCTCATATCTTTGAAACTATGTAACTGATTTAGCAAAATCAAAAAAACAGAGTACTCAGTTGAGTATATAGTTTCAAATATATGAGCCTTTATATTTACTGCTAGGATACTCATGGGCATGTCTTTAGGCTACTCTAAAGACACGCCCATGAGGATCCTAGCAGTAAATATAAAGGCTCATATCTTTGAAATTATATAATGGTTTTAAGAAAAAGAAAAAGTAGAGTAGCAGAGGACACTCTGGCCAATTTTGACAGGGTCACAGGTCCTTTTTAAATAGTTAATTAACCTTAATTTTATCCTAATTGATAACTGTTGGCTACGTGTATATGAGACTAGTGATGTCAATCACACTGCAGTCCAACCCATGCTGAGCTGTGCTTTCTTCGTTACTGTGTTTTCTCATGAATTATGGATCACCCCTTTAAGACAGTCATATAATTGCAAGTGATAATTGCACTAGCGCATCAATCTCACATTCTGGCACGTAGCATTGGATTATTGCACCTGTTATCAGGTTGGGTTTTACCAAATTAAACAGTTTTGAACCGATTGCTCATCTTAAGCTGGAAAAGAAAGGATTTCCACTCCATGACAAATGTACTATAATAGATCTTCCAATCAATTAACAAGATGGCACGGAGCCGGATTTCATTGCCCATGTTGAGATTAATTTAACTCAGAGTTTGTCATGCTTCAGTCAACAAAAGCACTTCATAGGAGTTGGAATATAAAAATGCAAAAAAAAAAGAAAAAACACATTAGCATGAAAGAGCCGTGATAGGTTTCACACTGTGATCACTTGGATGTGTAAAGCTTTCATAGACACACACATATTCTATTTTCTTCCACTCCGAAGACTTCTATCTTGTAATCTCGGTGATACATTATTCATATACACATTCTACAGCCGCCGAGCCGGCCGGCTAGCAATCTAATGATGGCTATGAAGACTGGAATACTTAGCAATACTTAATATTGGGGTTAGCCTATACTCCCTATATTAAAGCAGGGATGAATGCTATATCATAGGTAGGATTAGCCGCCCACAGGTTTTTTCACCTGTTTCACCTGAAAAAACTGTAAAATTGAGGTGTGAAGTTATTAAGAGTAGTAATGGTATCGAACTTACTGGAAACTATTGATAAGTCCTTCAACATCAGAAATAAGAAATCTATGTGTAGTGGAAAGTTAAACAGGAAAGAATTCTTTACAGTTAGAGTATTAAAGTGATTGTATAGGTTTGGAGTGAAAGTTTGGAATCACTCTACGTGACTTCAGAATTGTGAATCCTCATAGCATGCACAGTGCACACTGTCAGGATTCTCTCTTGAATGGTGATTGAAATACTGCTGGGACTTGCTGCTGAGAAGAGGCAGAAAGAGCTTCTTCACTCTGTGTAACAGCAGACTTTCAAATCTTTACTACAAACAGTGCATGCTGTCAGGATTCTCCAGTAAATGGCAATTGAGAGCCTGCTGGAGCTTGCTGCTGAGAGAGAGGGAGAAAGAGCTGCTCCACTCTCTGGGGCAGCAGATTTTGAAATCTAAACAGTGCACACTGTACACTGTCAGGATTCTCCAGTGAATGGCAAGTGAGGTACTACTGGGACTTGCTGCTGAGAGAGAAAAGGAGAAAGATCTGCTCCACTCTATGTGACAGCAGACTTTTGAATCTTTAGGATTCTCCAGTGAATGTCAATTGAGATAATCCTGGGACTTGCTGCTGAAATAGAGGGTGAAAGAGCTGCTTCACTCTATGTGACAGCAGACTTTCGAATATTTACAGTGCACACTGTACACTGTCAGGATTCCCCAGTAAATGGCAATTGAAATACTGCTGGGACTTGCTGCTGAGAGAGAGGGAGAAGAGCTTCTTCACTATATGGGACAGCAGAGTTTCAAATCTTTACAGTGCATACCGCATCCTGTCAGGATTACCCAATGAATTGTAATTGAGATCCTGATGAGACTTGCTGCTGGGAGAAAGAGCTGCTTCACTCTATGTAACAGCAGACTTTTGAATCTTTACAGTGCACACTGCACACTGTCAGGATTTCTCCTATACCATCGGTGAGACCGGGCAGTCATGTGACCACAATTATGCAATATACATACTCTTGAATACATTCTGACTAGAGATGCATGGCCTTGCGTGTATTGTCTAGTCAAAATGCAGCCAGCAGTAGGAATATCGTATACTTGCAATCACATGATTTTCCAGTCTCACTCATCAACACCAGAGAATCCTGACAATGTGCACTGTGCACGCAGTGAGGATTCTCCAGTGAATGTCAATTGACATACTGCTGGGACTTGCTGCTAAAAGAGAGGGCGAAAGAGCTGCTTCACTCTATGTGACAGCAGACTTTCAAATCTTTACAGCGCACACTGCACACTGTCAGTATTCCTCAATAAATGGCAATTAAAATACTGCTGGGACTTGCTGCTGAGAGAGAGGGAGGAAGAGCTTCTCCACTATATCAGACAACAAAGTTTCAAATCTTTACAGCGCACACCGCATGCTATCAGGATTATCAAATGAACTGCAATTAAGATCCTGATAGGACTTGCTGCTGAGAGAAAGGGAGAAAGTACTGATTCACTCTATGTAACAGCAGACTTTTGAATCTTTACAGTGCACACTGCACACTGTCAGGATTTTTCCTATACCATCGGTGAGACCGGGCAGTCATGTGACCACAATTATGCAATATACGTACTCTTGAATACATTCTGACTAGAGATGCATGGCTTTGCGTGTATTGTCTAGTCAAAATTCAGCCAGCAGTATGCATATCGTATAATTGCAGTCACATGACTTCTTGGTCTCGCTATCAGCATCAGAGAATCCTGACAATGCGCATTGTGCGCGCAGTGAGGATTTGCAAGTCCACAGTAATATAAAGTGAAGCAGCTGTTTCTCAATCTCTCTCAGTAGCAAGTCTCAGCAGGATCTCAATCAAAGGAGCACTTTAATAACAGTTAATGCTACACTGACACAGTTCGCTGCAGTCTGCATGGAGCAGGCTCAGGAGCTGAGCTCATTTCATAATGTTTATCACAAAAGTGAGTACACCTCTCACATTTTGTAAATATTCTATTATATATTTTCATGGGACAACACTAAAGATCTGACACTGTGATACAATCTAATTAAATCCAGAAAAATAGCTTAGATGTGCAGACGTGAAAATTAAACAAAAACTCCTAAAAGTACAATTTTTTAATGTTATTCAGTCTTAAAAAGGGGAAGATCCCAACATCAGATTTACAATAAAATAGATATCCATAAGTACAGGGGAGGGGCCTGACCCTTATTTCGCCCTAGCCTCACTCCTTCCTTGCCGCGGAGGTTCCTTCCTTCCTTGCACTAGGAGATGCTATGCTGTGTTTTCTGGACTGCTGATTTGGCTGGGAGGTGTGTGCTCAGGTGTTTCATCTTTCTGGTAATTGCCCTGTTTCTTTACTGAGCATGCGCCCCTAAAATCTTGCCAGTCGTACACTCTGGTTCTGGGAGGTGTGTGCTCAGGTGTTTCATCTATCTGGTAATTGCCCCGTTTCTTTACTGAGCATACTCTCCCAGAATCTTGCCAGTCATACATTCTGGTTCTGGGAGGTGTGTGCTCAGGTGTTTCATCTATCTGGTAATTGCCCTGTTTCTTTACTGAGCATGCTCTCCCAGAATCTTGCCAGTCATACACTATGGTTCTGGGAGGTGTGTGCTCAGATGTTTCATTTTTCTGGTAATTGCCCTGTCTATTTACTGAGCATGCTCTCCCAGAATCTTGCCAGTCGTACATTCTGGTTCTGGGAGGTGTGTGCTCAGGTGTTTCATCTTTCTGGTAATTGCTCTGCTTCTTTACTGAGCATGCTTCCCAAGAACCTTGCCACTGCCAGTCGTACATTCTAGTTCTGGGAGGTGTGTGCTCAGGTGTTTCATCTTTCTGGTAATTGCCCCGTTTCTTTACTGAGCATGCTCTCTCAGAACCTTGCCAGTCATACATTCTGGTTCTGGGAGGTGTGTGCTCAGGTGTTTCATCTTTCTGGTAATTGCCCTGTCTATTTACTGAGTATGCTCTCCCAGAATCTTGCCAGTCGTACATTCTGGTTCTGGAAGGTGTCTGACCAGGTGCTTCATCTATCTGGTAATTGCCCCATTTCTTTAATGAGCATGCTCTCCCAGAACCTTGCCAGTCATACATTCTGGTTCTGGGAGGTGTGTGCTCAGGTGTTTCATTTTTCTGGTAATTGCCCTGTTTCTTTACTGAGCATGCTCTCCCAGAATCTTGCCAGTCATACATTCTGGTTCTGGGAGGTGTGTGCTCAGGTGTTTCATCTTTCGAGTAATTGCTCTGCTTCTTTACTGAGCATGCTTCCCCAGAACCTTGCCAGTCGTGCATTCTGGTTGTGGGAGGTGTGTGCTCAGGTGTTTCATCTTTCTGGTAATTGCACCGTTTCTTTACTGCACATGCTTCCCCAGAACCTTGCCAGTTTTACATTCTGTTTCTGGTAGGTGTGTGCTCAGGTGATTCATCTTTCTGCTAATTGCTCTGCTTCTTTACTGAGCATGCTTCCCCAGAACCTTGCCAGTCGTACATTCTGGTTTGGTTGTTGTTCTGTTAACTTGTGTCTTTGCTTTGTTCTGATCTCAGTTTTCTGACCCCGGAGTTCTTCTTGACTTCTCTTTGCCTGCTCCCTGTTACTGTCATGACTTTTTGGCTTTTGACCTCGGACCATTATCTGACTATGTCTCAGTTTTCTCCCTGAAGTTATTACGTGTCTTCCTGGAATACTGACCCAGGACCATGACCTCACTACATCTGAATTCACTCTGTGTCCATACATGTCCTCCTTTTACCAGACCCTGGCTTTCCTGACTACTCTTCTGTCGGTATTACCCATAAGTAGTGGCTTGCATTACAGTCCACCGCACAGATTATGGAGTAGTAATCTTGCATTTTTGCAACCATGGTACGTTCTAAGGACTCGGAGCTGATCCGTTGGGTTGTCAAGTGTCTGATATAAATTATATCATCAGGATAAGTAATTAATATCTAAGTCTTGGACAAACCCTTTAATCCATTAACACATGTCAATCATGAGCTCATCGATTATAAACGATGAAACTGCAAAACTCTGCAAAAAACTTTGCCGGAGTTGTGTTTTCTCGGCACGATTCTTTAAAGCTGACTGAGCCGGCAAAAGTTAAATCATGCAGATGTGCAGGAGGGAGTGGATACATCAGTGGGGATATTAAGTGAGCAGATGAAAATCGCAAAATGCCATGTTTGCCTCCATCCTTAAAATAAGCTGTCAAGATACTGTGAACGTCACCAGTGTTATATTCCAAACCATCAACGTGAAGATTGTTTCTTGTCTCCCCGGCGCTTACAAGGTTATGTCTGTTATAAGCACCACAGATTCCATTGTTCTTTTCACTTTTTCCTTTCCAATCTCCTCCCTTCGCGGAGAGACAATCTGTCATCACCAATGTCTTCATTCCAACAGCTATAATCATCACTCGGACCAAATATCTTTACAGAAAGCGGTTACCAGAAGTGTAATGAGAATCTGTCTATGAACGCCGCTCTTTCTCTTTTGTTAAAAAACATCACCTGTAAATATAAGCCCTTGAGTCGTCCTCTTCTTCTAAGTTTTAATCATTTGCATTCAGATAAGTTTTGATCATTTGATGGTGATGAGCGAATGAGAAGAAAGTCAAATTCAAAAGTCGGATGGAATTTAGGCAGAAGATTCAATTCACACTGGATTTGTTTTATGCGAATCTCCTGATCTTAGAAGTTAATAAACATATTTAAAATAAAAAAATAAATAAGTATACTCAACCGGCCCTTATCTGTCCCACCAACCAACCCTTCTCTGACTCAACTTCTTCATTCCCATCACCAGTGGGCCATCTTCAACATCTTCCGGTGCCCAAGATCTTTGGCATTTTCTTGTGACCATCATCTTTGACGCTTCCTGCGATGATGTTACGACACTGCATAACATGATGACGTTAGGACCTGGAACCCAGTCATAGCAGAAGATGCCAGAGATGCCAGATCCTGGAAGATGGTCCAGCTTTGCTTTAGACATCTTCATTCCCATCACCGGCGTTATTTCATTGAGTGATCTTCTGCGTCATCTGGTGCCCAGGATCATAGGCATCTCCTGGTGCCCATCATCTTTGGTGTTTATGACACTGCGTAACGTCATGACCTTTGGACCCAGTCATAGCAGGAGATGCCAAAGATGCCAGATCCAGGGGATGGTCCAGCTTTACTTTTCTTCAGACATCTTTAATCCCATCACTGGAGTCTTCATTGGGTGTTTATCTGCATCTTCTGGTACCCAGGATCTTTGGCATCTCCTGGTGCTTGTCATCTTTGGCGTTTCCTGTGATGATGTTACGACACTGCATAACATCATGATGTTGGGGC
Organism: Anomaloglossus baeobatrachus; assembly: GCF_048569485.1. NCBI lineage: Eukaryota > Metazoa > Chordata > Amphibia > Anura > Aromobatidae > Anomaloglossus > Anomaloglossus baeobatrachus. The sequence goes on from NC_134362.1 coordinate 20,863,314, forward strand.
CCCAGTCATAGCAGGAAATGCCAGAGATGCTAGATTCAGGGGATGGTCCAGCTTTGCTCTGCTTCAGACTTCTTCTTCATTCCCATCACTGGAATCTTCATTGGATAATTATCTGCATCTTCTGGTGCCCAGGATCTTTGGCATCTCCTGGCATCCATCATCTTTGGTGCTTCCTGCGATGATGTTACGACACTGCGTAGCGTTGTGACTTTGGGACCCAGTCATAGCAAGACATGGCAGAGATGCCAGATCCTGGAAGATGGTTCAGCTTTGCTTTGCTTTGCATTAGACATCTTCTTCATTCCCATCACCGGAGTCTTCATTGGGTGATCTTCTGCATCACCTGCTACCCAGGATCTTTGGCATCTCCAGGTGCCCGTCATCTTTGGCATTCCCTACACAGATGTTATGAAACTGTGTAATGTCATGACATTGTGACCTAGTCAAAGCAGGAGATGTCAGGGCCCAGAAGATGCTCCAGCCCTGCTTCGGTTTGGATGTCTTGTTCTTTCCCATCACCAGTGTAGTGTTCATTGGGCCATCTTCAACATCTTCCGGTGCTCAGAAAATTTGGATTTTCCTGATGCCCATCATCTTTGGTGTCTCCTGCGGATCTAGTCATAGCAGAAAATGCCAGAAATGCCAGGTCCTGGAAGATGCTCCAGCCCTGCTTTGGCTCGGACATCTTTTTAATTCCAATCATCAATGGAGTCTTCTTTGGGCCATCTTCTTGTGCCCAGGATCTTTAGTATCTCCTGATTCCAATCATCTTTACCATTTCCTGCACTGATGTTTTGACACTGCATAATGTCATGACATTGTGACTTTGTAATAGCAGGAGATGACAGAGATGCCAGGTCCTGAAATATGGTCCAGCCCTGCTTTGGTTCAGACATCTTCTTCATTCCTATCACTAATGAAGTCTTGATTGGGCCATCTTCAGCATCTTAATATGCCCAAGATCTTTGACATCTTTTCATGGCCATCATCTTTGGCGTTACCTTTGCTGATGTTATGACACATTATGATTCTGTGATATAGTCATAAAAGGAGATGCCATAGATGCCAGGTCCCAGAAGATGGTACAGTCCTGGTTTGGTAAGGACATGTTTTCTATTTCCATCACCGGTGGAGTATTCATCGGGCCATCTTCAGCATTTTCCTGTGCCCAGGATCTTTGGCATCTCTTAATGCCCATCATCTTTAGTGTTATCTTTGCTGATGTTATGACACATTATGATATTGTGACCTAGTCATAAAATGTGATACCATAGATGCAAGGTCCCAGAAGATAGTCCAGCCCTGGTTTGGCTAGGAGACTTTTGTTTCCATCACCAGTGGAGTCTTCATTGGGCCATCTTCAGCATTCTCCAGTGCCCAAGATCTTTGGCTTCTCCTGATATACCACATCTTTGGAATTTCCTACGCTGATGTTCTGACACATCATGATATTTTGACATAGTCACAAAGGTGATACCAGAGATGTCAGGTCCCAGAAGATGGTCCAGCACTGGTTTGGTGAGGATGTTTTTTTTTTATTCCCATCACAAGTGGAGTCTTCATTGGGCCAACTTCAGCATTTTCCAGTGCCTAAGACCTTTGGCATCTTCTGGTGCTCATCATGTTTGGGATTTCCTACACTGATGTTTTGACATTGTGACCAACGGTAGTGATAGCAGGAGATTCCAAAGATGCCAGGTCCCAGAAGATGGTCTACCCTTGCTTTCGTTCAGTTGTCTTCTTCAGGCCCAACAATGGTCCAATCTTTTGAGATATCAAAGATACCAGATCGCGGAAGATGGCCTACCCTTGTTTCAGTTCAGTTGTCTTCTTAAAGATCATCAATGGATCAATCTTTTGAGATATCAAAGACACCAGGTCCCGGAAGATGGTCCAGCCCTGCTTCAGTTAAGTTGTCTTCTTCATGCTCATCAATGGTCCAATCTTTTGAGATATCAAAGATACCAAGTCCTGGAAGATGGTCCAGCCCTGCTTCAGTTCAGTTTTCTTCTTGAGTCTCATCAATGGTCCAATCTTTTGAGATGTCAAAGATACCAGGTCCCGGAAGATGGTCCAGCCCTGCCTCAGTTCAGTTTTCTTCTTGAGTCTCATCAACGGTCCAATCTTTTGAGATGTCAAAGATACCAGGTCCCGGAAGATGATCTAGCCCTGCTTCAGTTCAGTTGTCTTCTTCAGTCTCATCAACGGTCCAATCTTCTATGAGCCATGTTTGTCATTTTCTTTCTCCCAGGATCTTCGGCATCATCTTGGGTCAGTCATCTTTGGCGTTTCCTGCATGACACTGCATAACATCATGAGAAGTTGTGTGAATTAATGAATGGCTACTGTTTTTATTGCAGAATCCTCTCCAAGGATTGAGACTGATAGTGCACCTTAGCTTCAGTACATGGGTCAGAACTGCAGTACCACACTCAACCTGAGGACAGTGGTGGCGCTATTTCTGGAAAAAAAAAATCATATTTTTCTAGTCCTGTACAACCTCTTAAAATTGAGCTTGTTAGAGTAGGAGAACCACTTGGAGATATATATATATATATATATATATAAACTTGTTTGGCAATTTATCGGTTTGAGGGAGGAATTGCATGAAGAGACGGGTTATAGAGATAACGGATGATCGTATAGGAAATTACAGTGAGGCATTTCTGGTGCAATGTGAATGAGATGATAATTCTCCGTGTGATTCATTTAATGCGTTCATGACTTACAATGAAGTGGGTAGATAAACAGCGAGGGAATGGTCTGTAAACACGTCTAATGTGGATTTTATTCTCTGCAGTAGCCATTAGTTCTCATTAATAATGATTTACATACGGCCCCAGCTAAAAGGGACAAATGCAAACACTCATAAAGAAAGGCTGAATGTATTCTTAAAGGCAAAGTGGTCTAATTAGGTCAATCAGATGAGCATCAAAGGCAGACACGTATTACCATAGCAATGTATTAAAGATAAAACTTGAAGGTATATTCCGGACTGAAAGCAGCAAACCTGATCAATTAAAAGCATGATGCTCCTGCCCTCACCCCCCATAACAAGATACAACTGCTTTTGGTGAACATACCACTCTAATATGTTCAGAAACTGTCACAATTCTCATGGTCTGTCATTTCTCATCTACATTTTTTTTTATAGACGGATTCTTTTTATCATCATCCTGCCAGCACTATAGGTACTGGAACTTCCCTTCCTCTCACTTTCTAGTTTGCATTACAAATTCTAATTTTAAAGGGACTAAACCAGCAGGATTTTCATATATAAAGTAAAAATTGATACATTGTATTATGTTCATTTAGACCATGAAGGAACAGAGGGGATCCATGCACCAACTCTCAAGCCTTGTAATAAGCAATACAGAGCATATTACTTTTGTTACAGAAAAGCCTAAATTTTAAAGGGAACCAGCCAGCAGGATTTTCATATATAAAGTAAAGTCAGTGCTATACTGGCGCTGGGATGCTGAATATAAAAAATAGCCTCTTAATACGGCCGTGCATAGTGGAATTTCTGTCCCTTGCGTGCTGCAGTGAGTAGTGTCCGAGTAACCCGCCTAATCTAATAGTAAGGGCGTGGTAATAGGTTGCTGGCTGGACACCATGCGCATACAAGTGTGAACAGTGCCCTATGCGCGCCACTAGTGTGCAATTTACCTTGCACCTGTGAAGTGTCCACCATGTTGAGAGGCTTGTCTGCATCCTGTTTGTGCATTAGATATGTTGGCCTGGGCTAACTGGACTGGTTGCCCTTTTTGCTGTGAGTAGATGCTGAATATAAGCATAGCCTTTGTTCCAAGATTGGATGTTTTATTTCAGAAATATGTGCAAGTAAAGTTCCAGCAATGCACTGTTATTTGACTGACAGGTGCAACAGGAAGGGGATATGTGGGCAGGTCTTGCTATCTATTCCTGCCCCTGTCTGTCTTCCTGGCTTTCCTCCTCCTGTCGCCATCAAAGATATTAATTCCAATGCAGGCAGACAGACAGGGGCGGGAATAGATAGCAAGACCCGACCCACATCCTGTTGCACCTGCCAATCAAATAGCAGTGCATTGCAGGAACTTTACATATTTCTGAAATAAAACATACAATCTCTGAACAAAAGGTACTCCTGTATTTAGCATCCAATTGCAAGTATAGCACTGGCTTTACTTTATGTATGAAAATGCTGATGGTTGGTTCCCTTTAAAATTTTTGCTCTTCTCTAATGAAAGTATTATGCTCTGTATTGCTTATTACAAGTCTTGAGAGTTGGTGTAAACCGCCCCGCGGGCTCGGCTGCGACCCCCGAGCCGCTCGGATCCGTGCTCGTACTGCGGGTGGTGGCTCGAGACTCTCCCGGACCCGGGGGTCACGTCGCTCTGCAAGGGAGTTGGCGCTACACGCGGGGACTTGGGTGTGGAGTTCCACGGCCGGGACCGCGGTTGTTTGGTTTGGTTTGTAAGTTCGTGACGCCACCCACGGGTTGTGGTGAATGGATGGGCACCACCGCTGCCGTTAACTAGACTTCCCGGGTATGGTGTTGCGCAGCTTGGTGTTGACCCCTCCGTGGGTAGGGGAGCGATGGTCCCGTGGGCCCGAGGGAGGTGCTGAGGCGGGGGAGCAGGTGATGCGTGTTGGACGCTGGTGCAGTGCGGCGCGGTGCGCGGCCCGAAGGCACTGGTGTACTCACTCTGACACAATACACTGGAGTCTCTGGTAAACCAAACGGAGTGATGAACGGGGCCCGCAGCCGGCTGCAGCTTCTCCCAATATAGGTTGGTGGTTTCCGCCTTTCTCCTGCACCTCTGTGTGTAAATGTTTGACTCCTATGCCTAGACACCGGTAGTCCGCTCCCCGACTTGTATATGCTGAAGGAGCCTGTTTGCCCGCAGATGCTGGCCCTTTGGGTCTCTATGCCTTGGCGGTGGCTTTACCCTGTATGGTTGGGCTGTTGTCTTCTAACGGGTCTTGTGTGGGATAGGTCCTTAAGTCCAGTCCGCAATCAGTTGATTTGACTCGGCCCTGTCGGTTCTGGGCTTTGTCTGGGTCTGAGTACCCCTCTGGTGCTCCGGTTTCCAAATCGGTTCCCCGGTTCGGTACCGGCGGGCCACCGCCCGACCCCGGTCCCTACGGTTCCACCGGCTGAAATTCTAGCTCCTGCAGGCGGCCACCACCGTCTGCCCCCTTGCCAAAGGTGACTGGACTCTGACCCAGCCACCGGAATAGTCTCTGGCAGGCCTGGGCGCAGGTCTGCCCCTGGACTCAACCTCTCTCCTCCACAGTCAAAACTACTCTCTACTGTCAACTTGAACTTGTGTCTGTGTTTTCCCGCCTCCAGGCTTGTGAACTCCTCGGTGGGTGGAGCCAACCTCCTGGCTCCGCCCCCTGGTGTGGACATCAAACCTGGAGGGTGGTAACAAGGTTTTTAGTTTGACTGATGTCACCTAATCGGGAAGGGGGTGTGGTGTTGTGTGTGACTACCTGGGACGACCTGACTAGTCCAGGGCATCACAGGTGCATGGATCCCCTCTGTCCCTTCATGCTCTACACTGGACATAAACAATGTATCAATCTTGACAGAATAGGTGTCATAAGAATTCAAGTCATCATCCTCTCTGAAGAGGCTATTTGCATATTAAATTTCCCAGAGAAGCATTGCATGGCTTATAAGCCTCCTGACACTGGTATAACAGGAATGTCACTGTCCACAAGGAAAACATTACCCCTTAAATCCCAGTCATATTATTCACATACACTGATGAGAAGCAAACCCTTGAAACAACAGTGCCTGCAAATTGAGGTTCTGCTTTGGCTTTTATCCTAAGTCTTATGGCAAGACTCATTACAGGTTCGATATTGACTTTTAGGATTGCTACCTATAGGTGGTGCAAGAGTTCAAATTGTCTGAATTTTTTAAAATTATTTTTTGATTCACCATAATTTGTAAATCAGATGTTCATATGTCGCTTTGATCATTGAATTCATAAAACAGCCCTGCTTGTGGATGGTTTCCAGAATGTATGTATGAAAATACTGCAATCCAGCCATTGCAATGATATTAAGACTGTGTGCACACGTTAGGTTTTTTTTTTCCTTGCATATTTGGTGCATAAAATAATCTGCAGCAAGTCAAATCTTTCAGCGTCGTTGCAACATTTTTTGACCCATTGATTGCAATTGAAAAATGCATAAAAACACTATAAAAACACACATTTTTGTTTTGCGCTTTTCCTGCCAAGAGATTGCAGAAATGCATAAACCGTCAAGAGTTTCCCTTAGATGTTCGCAATGTAACACATGGTCTTCAATCATAAACGTTATGACATTTCTCTGACTTTCTCCATTTTTTTATTTGGATACTTTCAAACTCTATGAAAAGCAATAAAATGTTAATTAACAGCAATCTGCAATTTAATCTATTGTTCCCAACTTCTCCATCTGTACGGCCGCGGCTCCATCAGAAAAAGCGCCACATTCAATAGAATTTAATGATACAAAGTTACCAAAAATAGGAAAGTTATAACTGGTAATTGCTATTGATCCTTTGCAGAGGATGAAGCCGGAGAGGGAAGGTTTGAAGGCGGAATTATCAGGGCGGAATGTTTAGGAACTTTCACTGGTGTCTTAAAGGAGAACTCCGAGCAAAAGTGATGCAAAGTGTGCTGTCTAGTGCAGGGAAAAACACATAAAAACATGATAAAAAATGCAGCGTGTGCACTTTTTTTGGGAAAAATGTCCGAATTTTTTTACCCCCTTAAATAAAAGTAAACCTATACATGCTTTATGGCTACAAACTCGTACCGACCTGAGGCATCACACCGACACATCAGTTTTACCATATAGTGAACACAGTGAACAAAATATCCCAAAAACTATCATGCAATTGCTCTTTTTTTTGCAATTTTTCCGAACTTGGAATTTTTTTGCCATTTTCCAGTACACTATATATGGTAAAACTCATGGTGTCATTTAAAAGTACAACTTGTCATGATGTATTTTACCTTCTCACTGTATTTGCTGTAATACTATGTCAGGATGTGATGTCACTTTCCTTTGGTTGTACTTACTGAACACTTTGAAATGTCTTGGGATGTAAGTAACCATACCTTCCCCCCATCTCCTGTGTCTCTGGGCCCATAATGCAATTATCTCTTGTCCACACAGCCAGGGGAACTTCTCATTGTTTCGTAAGCAGTGGATAACGCCAACTACACAAACCTGTAGACATGTCGGAGCCAACCTTCTAGAATCTTCTAGTGGGCCCAACCATTGCATAGACCCCTACCCTTGAGGGGCGGGCCCACGACCTCAAACAATTCACTCCTGTTTCTAAATGCAGTTGGGAGTTGAGTTTTTGAAGAGGAAGGGAGCGAGATCTGAATCTGCGGACAGACCTCGCCGTCCAGTGGATTGTGTGGGATTTCTGGGACTCTGAAAAGGACTATTACGTTGTGATCTGGCACTTTGGATTATCGGGAGGTGCCCCCGAATCTGTTTTATTTGGACTTGTCGTGTGCTGTTCCTGTATTCCTGTTAGTAAACCTGTTGGATCATCCTCGGCCTGTTGTCTCTCTTTGCTCTGATGTACACCCCGTCACAAACTGGTGGCAGCGGCGGGATCAGAGCAGAAGAAATGGAGGACAACAGCCAATCGACGTCTGAAACCAGAACCTCAGGATACAGGAACTGGACTGTGGCGAGTCTACAAACAAAGGCCCGTGAATTAGGTGTTGGCTACAAAGGACTCTCTAAGGAGCAACTAATTGAGGCATTGGAACACGCTTGCCTGCAAGATGGCACCGAGGAACAATTTCCACAGCAAGGGGAGCAAAGACGGGAGCCGGAGGTGAATACCCAAAAAAGTCAATGGGTTGTGTGGTACAAGGAGGAGATGGCACTGCTTGGAGATGAGGCCACCATAGAAGATAAGAGGGAGGCCATGCGTGGAGCTAAAGAGAAGGAGCGCAGGATGGAGGAGATGGCATTGCTGGATAAGCAGCTCGCTGTGGAAGCCGCGAGAGGTTCCAGACAGACTGTAACCCCAGCACCCATCATGAGGGAACTTCCCAGGGTGTCCCGCAAAGACTTTAAGCCGTTTAATGAGGCTGCAGGCGACATTGAGGGCTTCTTCCAGGACTTTGAGCATCAGTGTCGATTAATGGAAGTCCCGGACAGGGAGCGTGTCCGGCATCTGGTTGGGCTCCTAGAGGGGGGAGCTGCTGAAGCCTATAGAGCTATGGACCCTCGGTGGAACTGTGAGTATGCGGATATTAAACAGACTATTCTAGAACATTATGCTGTGACCCCAGACACTTACAGGACTCAGTTCCGTGCTTTAGCCTGTGATGGGGAAGTGTCTTTTAAGATATATGCTCATAGACTCAAACAAATATGTAATCGCTGGCTGGAGGCAGAGGAGGCCTTATCTTGGGAGACCTTCCTGCAGGTCATCCTAAAAGAACAATTCTTTGCCCAGTGCCCCGCTGAGATCCGGGAATGGGTGCGTGATAGAAAACCAGCGACAGTGGAGGAAGCTGCTGCTCTCGCTGATGAGGCTCTCACCATCAAGCCTCAGTGGAGGGTTCTGTTGGAGGATGGAGAGACGCCTAACAGCTCCACAACACCGGATGCCCCCAGTTATTCTGTCCCCATTGTTCCCCGTTCCTCTAAGCCACCACATGTTGATACCCGTGTTAATGTGCCTCCAGTTGCTTCTACTGCACTTTCTGGAATACGCCGGGGAGAGGAAGTAACAGAGCGCAGGTGTTATGTTTGTAGGCATCCCGGGCATTTGCAGGCCTCATGCCCAGCCAGGCCATGGAGGAATCATCCTCAAACCCCTACAGCACCTTCAGGTGGGAGCCGGCCTCCAAGTTCCCCTACCCCTTACCCAAGAGGACGCCTTGGATGGAGGGAGACCCAGCTCAGATGCTATCAATGTGGACAGCCAGGGCATCGGCAAGTCTCCTGCCCAGCTGTTCAAATGAGGACTGATCCTGCACCCAATCGGATTGTTAATTATTTACAGCCCAGTGCCATGGAGGAAGATGTGGCACCGTTATGTGAGGACTGGCCTAGTGACTCAGCCCCCCATGTTGCACCACCAGGAGTTTACGGGGTGCGACCCGCAGTTATGACGACTTCTGCTCATCGAGGTAAGCACTTGCAGGAGGTTGTGCTGGATGGACAGAGACTTGTTGGATTTTGTGACTCGGGTGCTTTCCTCACACTGGCTGATTCCCGAGTGGTTCGGCCTGAGGCAATCCATAGAGGACCTGGGATTGTTATTGAACTGGCTGGTGGACAATGGAGGACTATTCCCACAGCCACTGTGGATCTGAACCTTGGTTTTGGGGTCAGGCGATGTGTGGTTGGGGTGATGGGTGGTCTGCCTGCAGGTTTTCTCCTGGGCAATGATGTGGGAGAGCTACGATGCCAATTCGTGGCTGCATGAAGCCACATGTAAGTAACGCTCTGCCTGTGTGTACTTAACCAGCGACCTGTAGAGGTCCCTAGTACGTACACAAGTTGGGAGGGGAAGGAATTGTCATGATGTATTTTACCTTCTCACTGTATTTGCTGTAATACTATGTCAGGATGTGATGTCACTTTCCTTTGGTTGTACTTACTGAACACTTTGAAATGTCTTGGGATGTAAGTAACCATACCTTCCCCCCATCTCCTGTGTCTCTGGGCCCATAATGCAATTATCTCTTGTCCACACAGCCAGGGGAACTTCTCATTGTTTCGTAAGCAGTGGATAACGCCAACTACACAAACCTGTAGACATCTCGGAGCCAACCTTCTAGAATCTTCTAGTGGGCCCAACCATTGCATAGACCCCTACCCTTGAGGGGCGGGCCCACGAGCTCAAACAATTCACTCCTGTTTCTAAATGCAGTTGGGAGTTGAGTTTTTGAAGAGGAAGGGAGCGAGATCTGAATCTGCGGACAGACCTCGCCGTCCAGTGGATTGTGTGGGATTTCTGGGACTCTGAAAAGGACTATTACGTTGTGATCTGGCACTTTGGATTATCGGGAGGTGCCCCCGAATCTGTTTTATTTGGACTTGTCGTGTGCTGTTCCTGTATTCCTGTTAGTAAACCTGTTGGATCATCCTCGGCCTGTTGTCTCTCTTTGCTCTGATGTACACCCCGTCACACAACTCATCTTGCAAAAAAAAGCAAAAACAGAAAAATGGAAAATCGCCCGGGGGTGAACACAGCAAAGTGATTTTACCATAAACATTTATAGAATCTTTCACTTATTCTTTACTTAAATTTTTAGGCATTTTTTAGTGGAGCTGCTGTAAAAAAAATGCACAAAATAATCAATGTGAACAAAGCCTTAAATGCAATATAGATGACAGGCGGTGAAGGATGCGGCTCAGCTGTTACAACAGCAGAGGTCAGGAGAAGAATGGGGCCATGTTTTTCTATTTGGGTAATTTTTGTTATGAATTCTATTCGCTTGCTACATTGTTGCATTATTTACAATCTATGGAGAATTTTAGAGCTGAGCCCCCGACTGATGACACTTTTATCACTGCGGTCCCTAAAGTGATAGGACTGAGTCATCGCCATAATCTCCATTGTGACCGGAGAATAGGATGCGGAGATGAAGATTGTGGTGAGGATGATGGTAATGTTGAAGATGATTGTTGGTGTCTTGTTGCTGGTGATGATGATAAAGACGATAGTGATGATGATTATTATAGTGATGATGAGGAAGGTGAAGATGATGATGATGACAGTAATAATGAAGATAGTGATGATGATTATTATAGTGATGATGAGGAAGGTGAAGATGATGATGATGATGATGATAGTAATAATGAAGATAGTGATGATGATGATGATGATGATAGTAATAATGAAGATAGCAATGATGATGTTGATATTGATGGTGATGATGATAATAGTGATGATGATGAGGAGGAAAGTGAGGATGATGATGGAGGTGGTTTTGGTTTTCATGATTATGGTGATGATGAGCTTAGCAATGAGGATGTGAAGATGATGATGATGATGATGTTGGAGATAGTGATAGTAATGATGGTAATAATAGTCTATCATTATCATCACTATCACTATCTGCACCATCATCATCACTATTAACGATAATTAGGAAGGTGAAGATGATGATGGTGCAGATAGTGATAGTGATGATGATAATGATGGACTATTATTATCATCAACATTATCGGTATCTGCACCATCATCATCTTCACCTTCCTAATTATCATTAATAGTGATGATGATGGTGCAGATAGTGATAGTAATGAAGGTAATATTAGTCCATCATTATCATCATCACTATCACTATCTGCACCATCATTATCATCTTCATCTTCTTAATTATCATCTAATATATAAAGCTGAATGTGTGTGTGTGTGTGTGTGTGTGTGTGTGTGTGTGTGTGTGTGTGTGTGTATGTATGTATGTATGTCCGGGATTGGCATCTGCACCGTCGCAGCTACAGCCACAAAAGTTTTCAAACTCACACTTATGGACCCCGAGAGCGTCATAGGCTATGTTTTGAGGGGAAATTTTAACCCCGCGCTTTACAGTTATTCGCCAAAAAACCTGCCTCGATTAAAGCGAATGGAGCTAGGAGCCACAGTGCAGCCAGAACTTCAGAAGAATGCGCAGCCACGCCCTTATATGAAATGTTGGCGTGTCACAATGCAGCCAGGGAAAGAGATAGACACAGACAGGGAAAGAGGCAGACACAGACAGGGTAAGAAACAGACATAGACAGGGTAAGAGACAGACACAAAGAGACAGACACAGACGAAGAGACAGACTGACAGGGAAAGAGACAGACAGGGAAAGAGAGAGAAAGAGAGACAGGTTAAGAGACAGACACAGACAAAGAGACAGAGACAGACACAGGGAAACAGACAGACAGGGAAAGAGAGGGAAAGAGACAGACAGGGTAAGAGACAGACAAAGACAGGTAAAGAGACAGACAAAGAGACAGACACAGGGAAACAGACAGAGGGAAAGAGGGAAAGAGACAGACAGGGAAAGAGAGGGACAGAGACAGACAGGGAAAGAAACAGACAGCGAAAGTGACAGAGATAGATAGACAGACGGAGAAAGAGACAGAGACAGTCAGAGACATACAGGGAAAGAGACAGAGAGAGAGAGACAGAGATATATATACAGAGGGGGAGACAGACAGAGAATGGGAGAGAACCAGAGAGACAGTTACTATCCCGGGCAGCGGATATTGTGTGCAGAATAAATTTTTGTTAATACATTCTATTTTGTTAACAACAGTTATTAACCCGGGCGAAGCCGGGTAGTACAGCTAGTTAATAATAATAATCATGATGATGATGGTGCAGATAGTGATAGTGATGGTGAAGCTGAGGATAGTGATGAAGATGATATCGATGATGATGATGGAGATTCAGTAAATTGTAGCAGTGAGAAGGTTAAGTTGTCCCCGGCTGCTGTGTGCAGAGTTGAGGCTGCAGATTCCCGGTGATATTTGCGGCTGTTATCCGGTTGGAGAGATGATGTCTGCGCGGCTCCTGCTGTTGACAGGTGTAAAAGGCTTTTGTATATCTTCCCTGCGCACAATGCGACTGCGGCCCCGCATCAAAAGAAACAAACATTGTTACATCTAAGGAAAGTCCAGATCAATATCTGCTTTCATGGGCAGCTATCAATGCGCGGAATCCACTGACCGGCCTCTGGGAAAAGCCTTCATGTGTCCGGGCAAACGAGAGCCGAGGAGTAAGGAAGTCAGAAGAACGAGACACGGGAGAAGAAAACTCATCAAAAATTCACTGAGAAATCTGAAAAAAAAGAATATGGAAATGTTATACACAATACACAGAGAACGCAAGAAACAAAGTGTAACAAGTAACTAATAATACTAATAGTACATTATCACACATCTCCAAAATAGATGATGGGCAGAAACATGAATAAATGGATGGGTGGATGATGGATGGATGGGTAGGTGGATGGATAGATGGATGGGTGGATGGATAGATGGATGGGTGGATGGATGGATGGGTGGATGGATGGATGGATGGATGGATAGATGGATGGATGGATGGGTAGGTGGATGGATGGATGGATAGATGGATGGGTGGATGGATGGATGGGTGGATGGGTGGATGGATGGGTGGATGGGTGGATGGATGGATGGGTAGGTGGATGGATGGGTGGATGGGTGGGTGGATGGGTGGATGGATGGGTGGATGAATGGATAGATGGATGGGTGGATGGATGGGTGGATGTATGTATGTATGTATGGATGGATGGATGGATGGATGAGTGGATGGATGGATGGGTGGATGTATGTATGTATGGATGGATGGATGAGTGGATGGATGGTTGGGTGGATGGATAGATGGATGGATGGATGGATGGATGGATGGATACATGGATAGATGGAGAGATGAGTGGATGGATGGATGGGTGGATGGATAGACGGATGGATGGGTGGATGGATAGATGGATGGATGGATGGATGGATGGATGGATACATGGATGGATGGATAGATGAGTGGATGGATGGATGGGTGGATGGATAGACGGATGGATGGGTGGATGGATAGATGGATGGATGGATGGATGGATGCATGGATGGATGGATAGATGAGTGGATGGATGGATGGGTGGATGGATAGACGGATTGATGGGTGGATGGTTGGTTGGATGGATTGGTGGATGGATGGATTGGGTGGATGAATACATGGAAATATAGATGGATGGATAACAGATGGATACAGGGATGGATGATCAACAGAAACATGAAAAAACAGCTGGATGATGGATAGATACATGGCAATATTATAGATAGCTGAATAAATGGAAAAATGATGGATAGATACAGGGATGAATGATGGATAGCAACATGAATTGATAGCTAGACAGATAGATAGATGATTGATAGATAGATAGATACATGGAAATATAGATGGATGGTTGATGGATGGAAACAGGGATGGATGGATGGATGGATGCTAGACACATGAATAGATGGATGATCAATAGAAACATGAATAAATGAATGGGTGGATGGATCGATGGATGATAAAGGATTGCATAAAAACATGAATAAATAGATGAGTGCATTGATTGATGATTAATATAAACATGTATAAATTAATGGGTTGATGGATGATGATGGATAGATACAGGGAAATATAAATGGCTAGATAGATGATGGATAGATCCATGAATAAATGCATGGATGGATGATTGATAGAAACATGAATATATAGATGGATGGATGACAGAAGTATGGATAAATAGATGGATGATGCACAGATACATGCAAAGATAGATGAATAGATAAATGGATGATATATGTAAAGCTTGATGGATGGAGTCACTTTGGGGTGTTGCACCGATTTTTTAAAGTTTTTTTTAATATCAATAGATAGATAGATAGAGATAGAAGGATGGATAGATAGATAGATAGATAGAGGGATAGATAGATAGATAGATAGATAGAGGGATAGATAGAGATAGAAGGATAGATAGATAGATAGATAGATAGATAGAGGGATAGATAGAGGGATAGATAGATAGATAGAGGGATAGATAGATATAGATAGATAGAGGGATAGATAGAGGGATAGATAGATAGATAGATAGATAGAGGGATAGATAGAGATAGAGGGATAGATAGATAGATAGATAGATAGATAGAGGGATAGATAGATAGAGGGATAGATAGATAGAGGGATAGATAGATATAGATAGATAGAGGGATAGATAGAGGGATAGATAGAGGGATAGATAGATAGATAGATAGAGGGATAGATAGATAGATAGAGGGATAGATAGATAGATAGATAGATAGATAGATAGATAGAGGAATAGATAGAGGGATAGATAGAGGGATAGATAGAGGGATAGATAGAGGGATAGATAGATAGATAGATAGATAGAGGGATAGATAGATAGATAGATAGATAGAGGGATAGATAGATAGATAGATAGATAGAGGGATAGATAGATAGATAGATAGATATAGGGATAGATAGATAGGTAGAGGGATAGATAGAAGGATAGATAGATAGATATATAGATAGAGGGATAGATAGATAGATAGATAGAGGGATAGATAGATAGAGGGATAGATAGATAGATAGAGGGATAGAGCGATAGATAGATAGAGGGATAGATAGATAGATAGATAGAGGGATAGATAGATAGATAGATAGATAGATAGAGGGATAGATAGATAGAGGGATAGATAGATAGAGAGATAGATAGATAGATAGAGGGATAGAGGGATAGATAGATAGAGGGATAGATAGATAGATAGAGGGATAGATAGAGGGATAGATAGAGGGATAGATAGATAGAGGGATAGATAGATAGATAGAGGGATAGATAGAGGGATAGATAGAGGGATAGATAGATGGATAGATAGATAGATAGATAGATACATTGATAGATATATACAAAAGCAATTTATGGACCAAGCTACTGTGACTAGTCCAAGAGGCAGTTAATATGTAAATCTACCATTTTCATGACACACCACAGCGCTTTCGAGTAACACATACCTGACTGACATAGACTGGTATCTGGTATGTGCCTCCCACGGTTTGTACCTCCCATTGTTCAGACACTGTGGATCTTCTGTTAGGTTTCCTTTGAAGGAATGTGATATAAGAAGCCCCCCTTTAGCCTGGATGGAGGGGAGATGTGCCCCTTCTCTGCCAGGCTGACCCTCACCTACGGCAGCTCTCCCCTGTGGCAGCTCTCTCCTGCGGCGGCTCTCTCCTGCGGCGGTCCTCTCCTGCGGCGGCTCTCTCCTGCGGTGGCTCTTTCCTGCGGTGGCTGTCTCCTGCTGCGGCTCTCCCCTGTGGCTCTCTCTCCTGCGGTGGCTCTCTCCTGTAGTGGCTCTCTCCTGCGGTGGCTCTCACCTGCGGCGGCTCTTTCCTGCGGTGGCTCTCTCCTGTGGTGGCTCTCACCTGCTGCGGCTCTCCCCTGCGGCGGCTCTCCCTTGCGGCGGCTCTCTCCTGTGGTGGCTCTCACCTGCTACGGCTCTCCCCTGCGGCGGCTCTCCCCTGCGGCGGCTCTCTCCTGTGGTGGCTCTCTCCTGCGGCGGCTCTCTCCTGCGGCGGCTCTCACCTGCGGCGGCTCTCTCCTGTGGTGGCTCTCTCCTGCGGCGGCTCTCTCCTGCGGCGGTCCTCTCCTGCGGCGGCGCTCTCCTGCGGTGGTCCTCTCCTGCGGCGGTCCTCTCCTGCGGCGGCTCTCTCCTGCGGTGGTCCTCTCCTGCGGTGGTCCTCTCCTGCGGCGGCTCTCTCCTGCGGCGGCTCTCTCCTGTGGTGGCTCTCTCCTGCGGCGGCTCTCTCCTGCTGCGGCTCTCACCTGTGGCTCTCTCTCCTGCGGTGGCTCTCTCCTGTGGTGGCTCTCTCCTGCGGCGGCTCTCTCCTGCTGCGGCTCTCACCTGTGGCTCTCTCTCCTGCGGTGGTCCTCTCCTGCGGTGGTCCTCTCCTGCGGCGGCTCTCTCCTGCGGCGGCTCTCTCCTGTGGTGGCTCTCTCCTGCGGCGGCTCTCTCCTGCTGCGGCTCTCACCTGTGGCTCTCTCTCCTGCGGTGGCTCTCTCCTGTGGTGGCTCTCTCCTGCGGCGGCTCTCTCCTGCTGCGGCTCTCACCTGTGGCTCTCTCTCCTGCGGTGGTCCTCTCCTGCGGCGGTCCTCTCCTGCTGCGGCTCTCTCCTGCGGCGGCTCTCTCCTGCGGTGGTCCTCTCCTGCGGTGGTCCTCTCCTGCGGCGGCTCTCTCCTGCGGCGGCTCTCTCCTGTGGTGGCTCTCTCCTGCGGCGGCTCTCTCCTGCTGCGGCTCTCACCTGTGGCTCTCTCTCCTGCGGTGGCTCTCTCCTGTGGTGGCTCTCTCCTGCGGCGGCTCTCTCCTGCTGCGGCTCTCACCTGTGGCTCTCTCTCCTGCGGTGGTCCTCTCCTGCGGCGGTCCTCTCCTGCTGCGGCTCTCTCCTGCGGCGGCTCTCTCCTGTGGCGGCTCTCTCCTGCGGCGGCTCTCCCCTGCGGTGGCTTTTTCCTGCATACGGCTGAATCTCTGCTCTTAATTACATGGAGGGTTTCTGTATATTTTGTGAGCTCAGATAACGTTCTGTCTGTGGGATCCTCAGAACGAGTGAGAAACGTGTCCACTTCCCGAAACGTCGTTATAGCCGCGGCCTGTGATTAATGTGTTAATATCTGACATCTGCTTACATCTCCTGTATCTGGCGGTTTGTGTTGCGGCTGCGGCTGGAGATATCACATCTGCCCAAGAAACGTAAATAATATTTCATTCCTAAACTGACACTTTAATTTATCACCTCTCAATCAGAAATAATGTCACATATGAATGTATATTACACCCAAACCTGAAATGCAGAACGCAGGAATGAAATGCAAATTGTGGCCATTGCTACGGCTGCGGAACATGAAGATATAAAGGGGCTTAGGGAATATAATGTATTGATTCATGTAATGCACGGCCGTATATTTCTTATTCATGTCTGACTTACCCCCATTGCTGCCATTTGTGTCGTTACTCATTGCTCTTTGTGGTCTTCACGATCTACCAGCACCCTGCTGTGCTCCAAAAACCGTATACAGTGCCCAAAAAATATTTAAAACAACCAGACCCCCAAGTCCTCTGCACCTTTTCCCACAACCATGGTGCAAATTATAAAATTGCACTTTTCTGCAGTCACCACTAGAGGAAGTCTCTGCATAGGGCAGTATACACCTGATATTAAAGGGGTTGTCCACTACTTGGGCCACCTCTTCTCAATCCCTTTGGTTGCCCAACACTTATACTCACCTCCAATACTGGCACCATTCCAGGGGTGTCGGCACTCACTATCCCAGGGCTCCCGTGAAGTTGTTATGTCATGTGAGTCTTGCAACCAATCAGCACTGGCTTCAGTTTCCCCAAATTTGGACGAATCAAACATCAAGAGGAAGTCATCGCTGCCGCTGGTCACTCACTTCCTCTTGGTGTTTGATACTAAAAATACAGGGAGAGTGAAGCCAGTGCTGATGGGGCTCAGGCCTTGTGACATTAAGCATGGGTTGTCAGAGTAGTAGAGAACTCCTTTAAGAAGTGGGTGTGTCGCCAGATCCAAAGTGGCCAGCCTATCCCCTGAGCACTCCATTTTTTTGGTTTTTTCAATCCAGCGATATGGGCCTTTTTTTTTCATTTACTGGTCATTTTTATGGTCTTTACCAAGTGACCATTGTAAGAGTAATTATGCAGAGTGGTTTAAAGACACGCCCCTGAGGATCCCTTGAGCCATGCATCTTGGGTAGAGACCATAAAAATATATTTTTTTGGAATGGTGGTCAGCCATAGCTTTTATTTAAAATTAAACCAGGTAACATGTCAAGTAAATTATCATCTGAGCCCCCAGCTGTGACTTATCATATGTCAAATATCAGACGAGGACTACATTCAGAAACAAGTCACTGAAAGAGTATATATGTGCAAGGAGATGGACATACTGTCCATGTTTCTCCATGAAGACACACGTACTGTTATGAAGTATAATGTGTATTCTGATGTGTTACTAGTGGCAGATTGTGTTTTGCTCGACAGTAGGAAGTGTTAGAGTTAATGTCTGGGACTAGCCATGAATGGGAGGGGCTATAGTGAAGGGATGGGGATGGTTTCCTGTCAGGAGGTCAGACAGGGCCCAGTGGGCAGAAGTGATGGACCTATGGTCTGACTATTGAGAAAAGCCACATAGCTAGGGTGTCCCTGAAGTGAGAGGAGATGGGGACAGTGGACAGCACGATCCTGAGAAAAGAGAGAATATTGACTGAAAAACAAGAGACAGGCCCTGGGATAAGACATCTAGTGGTAAGGCCCGAGTTTATAACTCAGAAAGGTAATGGGCCGGGATGGAACAGAGAACGTGAGATGCAGAGAGGGCTCCAGGTGGGAGTTACAATGCATAATAAGTAGGGCAGTTAAGTACCAGTCATTTTAACAATAGTCCCTTTAAAAAGAGAAAGACTGAACCACGGGTTGAGAATAGGACTCTACTAGCTGGACTGTAGTACTGAGCTGGTGAAGCAACTGAGATTTCTTAAGGCAGTGGCAAGGGAATTCGAGGAAGTAAAGAGATTGTTTGACAATGATCCTTGTTGTAAAAGAAACATTTGTGAAGTATACCATTGATGTCAACTCTATATCCGCTCATGGGCAGACATACCATTGGTGGCAACTCTGTATCCGCTCAGGGGCGGACATACCATTGGTGGCAACTCTGTATCCGCTCAGGGGCGGACATACCATTGATGTCAACTCTGCATCCGCTCAGGGGAGGACATACCATTGGTGCAAACTCTGCATCCGCACAGGGGCGGACATACCATTGGTGCAAACTCTACATCCGCACAGGGGAGGACATACCATTGGTGCAAACTCTGTATCCGCGCAAGAGCGGACATACCATTGGTGCAAACTCTGCATCCGCACAGGGGCGGACATACCATTGGTGGCAACTCTGCATTCGCACATGGCCTGATTATACCATTGGTGCAAACTCTGTATCCACTCAGTGGCGGACATACCATTGGTGCAAACTCTGCATCCGCACAGGGGCGGACATACCATTGGTGCAAACTCTACATCTGCACAGGGGCGGACATACCATTGGTTCCAACTCTGCATGCACGCAGGGGCGGACATACCATTGGTGCCAACTCTACATCCGCACAGGGGCGGACATACCATTGGTGCCAACTCTGCATCCGCACAGGGGCAGACATACCATTGGTGCAAACTCTGCATCCGCGCAGGGGCGGACATACCATTGGTGCAAACTCTACATCCGCACAGGGGCGGACATACCATTGGTGCAAACTCTACATCCGCACAGGGGCGGACATACCATTGGTGCAAACTCTACATCCGCACAGGGGCGGACATACCATTGGTTCCAACTCTGCA
This sequence comes from Anomaloglossus baeobatrachus, assembly GCF_048569485.1. Lineage (NCBI taxonomy): Eukaryota > Metazoa > Chordata > Amphibia > Anura > Aromobatidae > Anomaloglossus > Anomaloglossus baeobatrachus. Next base: position 20,883,255 of record NC_134362.1, read on the forward strand.
TGCATGCAGGGGCGGACATACCATTGGTGCCAACTCTACATCCGCACAGGGGCGGACATACCAATGGTGCCAGCTCTGCATTTGCACAGGGGCCCAAGAGGTAAGAGGGCCACTACCTCCTTCAATGCAGGTGGTATTGGGCATTATGATTAGGGATGATCAAATATCACAAATATTCGACAATATTCGGCTTTGCGAATATCCGACGAATAGGTCGCCGCTATGCGAATATTCGATGTGCAATGTAAGTCTATGGGAAGCCCAAATAGTTGCTATTCGGTAACTATTCGAGTTTCCCATAGACTTACATTGCGCATCGAATATTCGCAAATAGTTGAATAGCGGCGACCTATTCGGCGAATATGGGCGTTGCCGAATATTTGCGGTTTTCGATCATCCCTAATTATGATGAGATATTGGACTACAAAAGGGCCATAAATTATTCTTGCACAGAGGCCCCTTCCATGTCCGCCCTGCACGGACGGATCACACATGACACATATATGGATCAGTAATGAGACGACTAGACGAATCTTTCGGAGACTTGTGATCATTTACTAGAATCCAATAATTAGATACTTAAAGGAATAAGTAAAAAAAAAAAAATTGAGAACATTCTCTTCTGAAACTTACAGATGGAACCCCCGGGAACGAATCACGAGACGAGAAGATTAAAATATTACAATCTGAAATCAATTACTGCTGAAAAGCAGAGCGGGTCAATATGTGAGCTGAACCTGATGAAGGCTAGGACAGGAGCTGTCACCGCCGCCCATTATAATCATTTACTGCAACCTCAATTCCAGCACCTTCGAAACAAATGTGAAAATCTATTTAAATTTGTCCATTTCACAGGGAAGGTGATAATTCCAGCGCAGGTCCCGAGCCCGGGGATTGTGTTCTTACTTTATTAACTTTCATGCCTGTTAGAAATAAATTATTAAAGAGCATTCGTAAAAAAATAAATATATATACACACACTAATATATATAACAAATATATATAAATATATATATATATATATATATATATATATATATATATATAGATCAATACTGTATATATATATATATATATATATATATATATATAAAATATAAAATCATCAACTCATATATATATATATATATATATATATATATGGGGATGGATGCATGGGGATCTTTTGGTGAATTTTTGATGCATGAGGATCTTTCGGTGAGTTTTTGATGTACTAGGATATTTGGTGAGTTTTTGATGCACTAGGATCTTTTGGCAAGTTCTTGATGTATTAGGATCTTTTGGTTTTGGTGAGTTTTTTATGCATGAAGACTTTTGGTGAGTTTTTGATGCACTAGGATCTTTTGGTGAGTTTTTGATGCATTAGGATTTTTTTATGTATGATGATTTTTTTGTGAGTTTTGATGCATGAGGAACTTTTGGTGAGTTTTTGATGCATGAGGATCTTTTGGTGAGTTTTCGATGCATTAGGATCTTTTGGTGAGTTTTTTGTGCAGTAGGATTTTTTGGTGAGTTTTTGATGCCTTAGGATCTTTTAGTGAGTTTTTAATGCTAGGATCTTTTGGTGAGTTGTTGATGCATGAGGATCTTTTGGTGAGTTTTTGATGCATTAGGATCTTTTGGTGAGTTCTTGATGTATTAGGATCTTTTGGTGAGTTTTTGATGTACTAGGATCTTTTGTTGAGTTTTTGATGCACTAAGATCTTTTGGTGAGTTCTTATTGTATTAGGATCTTTTGGTGAGTTTTTGATGCACGAAGACTTTTGGTGAGTTTTTGATGCATTAGGATCTTTTGGTGAGTTTTTGATGCATTAGGACTTTTTGATGTATGATGATTTTTTTGTGAGTTTTTGATGCATGAGGATCTTTTGGTGAGTTTTTGTTGCATTAGGATTTTTTGGAGAGTTTTTGATGCATGAGGATCTTTTGGTGAGTTTTTGATGCATGGGGATCTTTTAGTGAGTTTTTGATGCATTAGGATCTTTTGGTGAGTTTTTGATGCATGAGGAACTTTTGGTGAGTTTTTATCCATTAGGATCTTTTGGTGAGTTTTTGATGTTAGGATCTTTTGGTGAGTTTTTGATGCATGAGGATCTTTTGGGGAGTTTTTGATGCATGGGGATCTTTTGGTGAGTTTTTGATGCATTAGGATCTTTTGGTGAGTTTTTGATGCATGAGGAACGTTTGGTGAGTTTTTATGCATTAGGATCTTTTGGTGAGTTTTTGATGTTAGGATCTTTTGGTGAGTTTTTGATGCATGAAGACTTTTGGTGAGTTTTTGATGCACTAGGATCTTTTAGTGAGTTTTTGATGCATTAGGACTTTTTGATGTATGATGATTTTTTTTGTTAGTTTTTGATGCATGAGGATCTTTTGGTGAGTTTTTGTTGCATTAGGATTTTTTGGAGAGTTTTTGATGCATTAGGATCTTTTGGTGAGTTTTTGATGTTAGGATCTTTTGGTGAGTTTTTGATGCATGAGGATCTTTTGTTGAGTTTTTGATGCATGCGTTTACACAAAAATATACCTATATCATTAAAAAAAAAATGACGGAGCGCTCTGCCCTGGACCCGATCAGTACCCGATCTGTAACACGAATGTTCCAGGAAAGCTCGTGATCGGGATCGTGCACATTATGTGATCGGTACAATCCCCGATCATTACAGTTTGGATCGCCCATCACTACTCTCAAAGGTTTTGCTTGTACTGTTAGAAGCAGCATTTAATAAGCATAAAATTCATAAAAAAAAAGCTGCAAAAAATGCAGCAAAAACGCAACGTGTGAACGTACCCTTACTTAGTTTCTGCAGAGAAAATACATCATAACAAATGTGATCCGCACATGACTGTATCAATAGTTTTTTGTCAGACTCAAATAGCAGGAAGTATCAAAAACAAAGCAGCTATGTTTAAAACATGGAAAAAAAATAAGACTATGTGTGCATGCTGCAGATTAGGTGCAGACATTTTTTTCACCAAAAAAGGCACCTTGTGGCAGAAAAAACACTAAAAACTGCATGTGGTTTTTGTTGCATTTTGTTGCGTTTTTGGAATATTTTTTGGTTCGGTTTTGTTCCATGCGTTTTTTAAGTGCATTCAAAGCTAAAAAACTGCAGAACAAAAAGCACCAATTGACATGCTTTAGATTTTTTTGCACCTAAAACTGAAAGGAAAAAATAAGCAATATGTACACAGCACTTCAGAATTTTCATAGACTTTGCTGAGAGAAGGATAAACATGCGGATTTGTGGCACAATCTACACCAAATAATGCAGCAAAAATGTATGGGAAAAAAAAAACAAAAAAAACCCATAGGAATGCAATAAAAATGCAAGTAATCTAATAGACATAATAAGTGGTGAAAAAGTGCAGAAATTCTGAAACATCAAAAACTAACCAAAAGCTCATCGAGGGGATGTAATCTTATAAAAGTTTCTAAAAAGTTCAGTTATACTTTCAGGTGTGCCTGTTTTGGTGCGTGAACTGATTTGTGGTGAATCAAATGCGCCTGAAATTTTACACAAATTTTGGATGCACCAGATTGGAATTTTTGCAAAATGGTGAAAAGTTGAATATCATTTTGCTGAATTTTAGAAGGTCAAAAATGAGTTAAATAAAATCGAAAACTTATCTCTGTTTGACCCTCCCGGGCCTTTGCTCCTCCATCTGAGTCTTTCATACTTTATCTTCTGTCTCCTCCCTTCCTTTTGGAGGGGACTTCCATCCACTGTACCCCATGTTGCAACGCACATCGGTAACATGCATGACGTCAGCTTTGCTTCTCTGTCTGGCTCTTTTATACTTTATCTTCTGTCTTCGTTCTTATTTCCGGCCGGGACTTCCATCCACTGGATCCCATGTCGCAACGCACATCTGTAACATGCATGACGTCACCTGTGCTCCTCTGGCTGACTCTTTTAGACTTTATCTTCTGTCTTCTCCCTTCCTTCCGGTCGGGACTTCCATCCAGTAGACCCCATGTCACAACGCGCATCAGTAACATGCATGACCTCACCTTTGCTCCTTTGTCTGACTCTTTTAGACTTTATCTTCTGTCTTCTCCCCTCCTTCCGGCCAGGTCTTCCATCCAGTAGATCCTATGTCACAATGCACATCGGTAACATGCATAACATCACCTGTGCTCCTCCGTCTGACTTTTATATACTTTATCTTCTGTCTTCTTTCTTATTTCCGGACGGGGCTTCCATCCACTGGACATCGGTAACATGCATGACGTCACCTTTGTTCCTCTGTCTGACTCTTTTTTGCTTTAACTTCTGGCTTCTTCCTTCCTTCCGGCCAGGTATTCCATCCAGTAAACCCCAAGTCGCAACACATATCGGTAACGTGCATGGCGTCACATTTGCTCCTTCATCTGATTCTTTATACTTTATCTTCTGTCTTCTTCCTTACAGCCGGGACATCCATCCAGTAGACCTCATGTCGCAACGCACATCAGTAATGTGTATGACGTCACCTTTGCTCCTCCGTCTGACTCTTTTATACTTTATCTTCTATCTTCTTTCTTATTTCCGGATGGGACTTCCATCCACTGGACTCCGTGTCGCAACGCACATTGGTAACATGCATGACGTCACCTTTGCTCTTCCACCTTACTCTTTTATACTTTATCTTCTGTCTTCTTCCTTCCTTCCGACCGGTAAAATAAAAGAAAAAGAGGGTGCGCTCCTGTGTAAAATCTAATGATAACTTATTACGTGTGCAGTGTGATGGTCACACTCACCTGATCCTGTTGTACATCAGGTACAACACTGGGGAGACAGCCGAAGGGAGGTCCACGGTGTACCGCTATGGCATCAGCGGGGATCTCGTCCTTTCCAGCCCGCAGTATTTCCAGCTCAGGCCGCCGCTCACGCGATCGATATCCCACATGGAGAGCACAGCCGTCAGACCAGCGCTGAGCTGCAGCTCCTCCTTTGTGGTGGACGGACCCGTAGAAATGATGCCGGTGACTCACCGGCCCTTCAGAGGCTTGATGTGATTCAGGCAGAGTCTTGGAACAGCTGCAGCAGCCCCGTGCACTCCAGGAAGGAGAAGGAGAATGGATTTGGGGATAATGAAAAAACCACGGTGTTGGCTGCGCTGCTATTAAAGTTCATAAAGATGATGGTATTGTTCCAAAAAACTTTTTTTATTGCAAGATTATAAGCCACAACGCGTTTCGGGGTTAAATGTTCCCCCTTCCTCAGGTAGCAACAATCATATGAAGTGGTATGCCTTATATATACATAAATATGTAGGTCCCCACACCCCTTGATTAATTCAACATATGGATCATAATGATCAATCAGCAGGGTTTTCAGGGACCTCGCCTCACAAAAATCAATTGTACATATTCACATTTAACAGCGATGTTCAAGAAACCACAAATATATTTTATCTCAAGTATATTGTGATACCCTCATCATTAAAAAAATCTTTTGAAATATATTTAAAAATTAATAAACATGAATAAAAAACTCATCAAGGAAATTACTTTAAAAACAAGAAAGTATGAAATTTAGATTTTGAGATTTAAAATTTACAAATAGAGGGTGAAAATGGATTAAATTAAATATAAATATATTATATTGGCTTATAATCTTGCAATAAAAAAAGTTTTTTGGAACAATACCATCATCTTTATGAACTTTAATAGCAGCGCAGCCAACACCGTGGTTTTTTCATTATCCCCAAATCCTTCCTTCCGACCGGGTCTTCCATCCAGTAGACCCCATTTCGCAACGCACATTGGTAACATGCATGATGTCACCTTTGCTCCTCCATCTGACTCTTTTATACTTTATCTTATGTCTTATCCCTTCCTTATGGGCTGGAACTTCCATCAACTGGACCCAATGTCGCAGTGCACATCAGTAATGTGCATAACGTCACCTTTGCTCTTTCGTCTGACTCTTTTATACTTTATCTTCTGTCTTCTTCCTTCCTTCCGGTTGGGACTTCCATCCAGTAGACCCCATATCGCAACGCGCATCGGTACTGTGCATGACCTCACCTTTGCTCCTCTGTTTTGACTCTTTTATACTTTATCTTCTGTCTTTTCTTATTTTCAGCTGGGTCTTCCATCCAATACATCCCATGTCGCAACACACATTGGTAATGTGCATGACGTCGTATATGATGACGTAGAACCTAGTAAATGGCCGGAAGGAAGATAGAAGATAGAGGAGCTGAGCGGAGGACAGGAGGAAAGAGATCAGGAATAAAACCTCAATCCATAATAGCAGCATGATAGGAAAACCCTCTGCCGGCTGCAATTCCCATCACAGCCACCAGGCGGCCACAGATAGACTTGTATGGAATAAACATCTCCCAACAGAGTATCACTTTTTGTTTCGGAGGTTGACATCTGTCACTTATCTCCCAATATGCCCAGACAAGCGGAAAGAGGATGGACACATCCATGGCCCCCCATGTATAATGTACTTGCACACGACATAGTTCAACAAGCATCCTATTACCATGGGCAAAATTCATTGGCACAAAATACATGTTGGAAAGCGAAGTCCCTGTTACCGGCAAACAGAGAAGCATTAGTCATTCTCTTTGGGCAGATTTGTTCTATTCACGGTGTCTGCGGCTCAGACAAGCAGGTGTTTTGTTCCTGTGTTTATTCACTGATTGTCAATTTGTGCCCTAGTTTTTCCCGCAGTGAATTGTTGATCATGACTTAATAAGATGCTATTAATCTCCGCTCAAATTAAATTTATTGTTTTCAAATTGCACCACAATTTTCCAGTGGATGTTTCCGATGATGAAGACCATCCAAGCAGAATACCCCGATGACCTATTACTGATTTTATGGGATTTTTATTTTTTTGCCTGGACAATTTAGATGATCAGTTTACTAAATATTTATTTTAGCAATTAGATTTTTAGGAGCAAAATTAAGACACCCAAGTGGGATTTCTCCAGCAAAAACTGATCTAAGATAGAAATTTGTATAATGTAGATATTTTAGATATTTACTTGTAAAAAAAATCTATCTACAGTATCTATCTATATATGTATTCAATTTAAAGAAGCTTTGTTATCAGGACTAAATATACATTAGTTTTGCAAAGCAAGTGTACAATAGGGATAGGGACTGTAGGGATGATGAGTAGGGACTGTAGGAAGGATGGATGAGGGCACATCCAGGGTTGAGCCTGTAGGAAGGATGGATGGGGCACATCCAGGGTGGGGACTGCAGGAATGATTGATAGGCGCACATCCAGGGTGGAGACTGTAGGAAGGATGGATGGGGGCACATCCAGGGTGGGGACTGTAGGAAGGATGGATGGGGGCACATCCAGGGTGGGGACTGTAGGAAGGATGGATGGGGGCACATCCAGGGTGGGGACTGTAGGAAGGATGGATGGGGGCACATCCAGGGTGGGGACTGTAGGAAGGATGGATGGGGCCACATCCTGGATAGGGTGTGTAGAAAGGATGGACGAGGGCAAATCCAGGGTAGGGACTGTAGGAAGAATGGATGGGGGCACATCCAGGGTATGGAGTAGGAAGGATGGATGGGAGCACATCCAGGGTAGAGACTTTAGAAAGGATGGATGGGGTCACATCCAGAGTGGGGGCTGTAGGAAGGATGGATGGGGTCACATCCAGAGTGGGGGCTGTAGGAAGGATGGATGGGGTCACATCCAGGGTGGGGACTGTAGGAAGGATGGATGGGGTCACATCCAGGGTAGAGACTGTAGGAAGGATGGATGGGGTCATGTCCAGAGTGGGGGCTGTAGGAAGGATGGATGGAGACACATCCAGGGTAGGGACTGTAGGAAGAATGGATGGGGACACATCCAGGGTGGGGACTATAGGAAGGATGGATAGGGGTACACACAGGGTGGGGACTGTAAGAAGGATGGATGGGGGCACATCAAAGGTGGGGACTGTAGGAAGGATGAATGGGGGCACATCCAGGGTGGGGACTGTAAGAAGGATGGATGGGGGCACATCAAAGGTGGGGACTGTAGGAAGGATGAATGGGGGCACATCCAGGGTGGGGGCTGTAGGAAGGATGGATGGGGAACATCCAGGGTGAGGACTGTAGGAAGGATGGACGGGGGCACATTCAGGGTAAGGACTGTAGAAAGTATGGATGGGGAGCACACCCAGGGTGGGGAGTTTAGAAAGGACAGACAGGGGCACATTCAGGGTGGGGCATGTAGGAAAGATGGATGGGGGCACATCCAGGTTAGGGGTTATGAAAGTCCACTGCAGATCATAGTTTTCTTTGTTGACGCCTATGGTCCCCGCTCACATACTGCGATGCTATCTCCACCGCTCACTCTTCTTCCCCCAGCCAGATATATGTTTTCTTTTCATCCTCCAGGAACCTGAAATGGGGGAAGAGATCGGAGAGTTTCCTGAAGTGAGTGTCCCTCACTGCTGAGTATTGGACGCAGTATAGCAGTACATGGGTTTCAGCCTCCAGGTTACAGTGTGGGAACAATCTGTCCTCCCTTGACTTGTAGCCCTGTCATTCGATGGCCAGACGGTGGACACTTAGTCTATACAGGCTCAGCATCCGATGGTCCCAGAGGTCCAGGAGTTTCTTCAGATCTGGAGCCGGTCTGTAGCCTCTCTTTAGACTCTGGTATGTAATCTGTTTCTGTGAGGTGATGATATCGTTACTCCAGTCACCGACATACCTCTCCTGGCCCATACCATTTTTCTGATTCTCGCTTTTGCCAGGCTGCTGTGATTTGTTTTGGTTCCTTTGGGTTTGGGTGAGCTGTTCTGTGGGTCTTGGTTCATCTGGACCATCTACATGTAGCATGGCTTGGATTGCTACTCTGTAGGTTAGCCCAGAATAATAGTGCCCTTTTCAGACCTGCTAGGTGTAAAGGAATCTGCCCAGCTCGGCCCAAGAGGCACTGATGGAAGTGCTTTGATGGATCTGGAGTAGGTGCTTACAGAATTCCAGGTGGAATATATCTGTTGGGCTGGAATCCCACGTTGACTAGTCTAGGTATATGTCTGGCCCCAAACTTCGCTGTCATATAGGAGTATTTAGTTAATGATGACATTGAAGATTTTTAGCCAGGACCCTCACTGGTGTCTTGAGACAATAGAGTTTCCTTTGGATGGCATAGAAGGTTTTGCGAGCGGAGTCTTTCAGGGTCTCTATGGCTTGATGGAAGCTCCCTGACTGATAACTTTCCATAGTTCCCAGAAGGAATTGCCTTGGAGGGCATCTTGGAGTTGGCTAAGTTTGGTAGAGATGTAACTTTTTTTTCTTTCTCCTGAGGATGGTTTTGTCCTGCCTTTGTATGGTGTCATAGGCTTCCCTCATACTCAGGTGGTTGGGGTCTTTGTGTTTCTTGCTTGAGGCTATTCTCAGGGTCTTCCATACGGCTTTACATTTTGGTCAGCCCAACCATTGATCTTTTTTTCTTTCGGTCACTTGTTGTCAACATTTTCTATCTACTGTATCTATTCTCAGAAAAAGGCGGCATGCAACGTTTTGGGGTACAGTAAAATGGGGAAATGGTGCCCGTTGCCTTATCCGTTTGGCACGACAACACCTTCTCTTTTAAGAAAACAGGATCATGCCGATGTGATCCAATTTCTGTCTGTAGCTGAGCGATGCCTGAGAAAACAGCTCAGCTTTGGGTTAACAAGAACCAGATGGAGAGAAGCTTTCCGCTCCACAATCAGGTTTGCCGTATAAATAAGATTGCGCTTGTTTTTGTTAAGGTCTACGGATTGAAATATAAATTCCACTTTGAAAACAACATATGCTGGAGGACGTCTCCCCCCGAAGCCTTCGCTGATGACTCCTAACTACACTGGAACAAATTGTCTGATGTGCTCATTTACTACATAACTTAATATATCTAAATGCCTTCAAATCGTCTTAAGAATTAAAAATCCCCAAACTGGAAAACAAAATATGAAACATTTTATATAAATTGTTTTAATCTCCTAATTTAAAATTTCCAATGAGGCTGAGACAACAAGAGAACTTGGTCATGGTAACATTGTGACATTACGGTGAATCTGTTGACCTCAGACAACGTAGCCTTGTTTGGTATTAGTCACTCCATTGAGGGGTCTCTCGTAGTCACCCCTTCACTTATATAATGGTATGTGGCTTCTTATGCACGTGTCCTGCTGGCCGGTGTAGTAAATCAAGGAAAGTATTGTCAGTAAGCTAGGTCAGAACCAGAGAGACGGAAACAAGTACATATCATTCAAGGCAAACTGAAAAGCTTCAAATTTTTGCAAAATAATTCAACAATTCCATTCAATTGACACAAGCAAAATGGTCATCATTGTGCCTAATTTTTAGGGCTAAAAGGGTTTAAAAAAGTTTAAAAAATACTTTATACTCTCCTCCCCACTCACCTCTCCAGGTGTTGCTGGTACCAGTCTTTCACCGGCTCCCCACCCCAGTATTCTCCTTGCGCCCCACCCAGTCTTCAGTTGGCTCCATGCCACAGGCAGTCTTTTTCTTCCTCCCCGCCCAGTCCTCCATTGACTGCCTTCTTTCTTCTGGCTCTAGTTTTATCTCCTGTACTGGGCATCAGCTGAGTCTTTTCCACTGCTTTCCAGTCCTGCAGGAGTTAATTCCTGTGGAATGGGGTATGGCTCCTTGAGACTCAGGTTGATAATTCCTGTTCAGCTGTCTCCTCCCTATTTAAGGCTGTGGAGTTTGTTTGCTGCAGATTATAGCTTCAGCTTATGCTCCTGCGATTCCAGTCTTGGAGGCGAACCTATTTGTGGTGACCTGTTGTTTGCTGTTTGAGTGATGTGTAAGTTTCCCGGTTGTGCGTTTACTTCCTTCCTTATACGTTATTCACTCCCGTACTTGTACTGTCTCGCCTTTGTGTTTGTGTGCAGTGTGTACGGGTTTTGTTTTTTTTCCCCCGTCCGTGTTATTTGTGGGGTTTGTTATGGTGTGTCTAGTGCACTCCAAGGATGGGGGAGTGCCACAAAGTGACTTGGGTGAACCCAGGGGAGCCTATACTGGCCCTAAAGCTGGGGCCCCTGCACTCACCCTAATGCTGGAGGTATCTTTGATGGTAGGGAGGCCCAGGTCACCACCCTATGGCCTATCTCCTGTCTTTGTCCCTGATGTTATGACCCCCCTCCACAACCCACCACCCGGGGGAAATGGGCAAGAACAGGAGTCAGCACCCCACCAACAAAGATGGAAAAAAGGGGTAACAACAACAACAAAACCACCTTGTACACACGGCAACCACACAGAAAGGTTCCACAAAAAGTGCACAAGGTGAAACAACATAAAAAGGGGGGAATTAATAGACTACTGGGGAACTTCAAAAGAAGAACAAACACACCTGAGAATGATGCAGCAAACTCCAATGCTGCAGCCAACAGCACAACTGAGAGAGTAAAAAAAATCCAGCTCCTTCCACCTCCTGACCAAGCTTCCTAATGATAGAAAATAACCAGCACCCTCTGGGTGAACCTGGGCATGGTGCCCACCGAAATCACCTGACTAGGAGTCAGGAGCTGCTGGAATTAACACCCCCCCCTCCTCCAAGGAGAGGGATTTAATTTAATCTGCATAGTCCCACAAGAAAAAGACTCTAACCCAGAACATGTTACCAAACTCTGCAACAGGGGCAAGTTTGTGACAGGGAGAGGGGGAGTAAGAACAGGGCACAGACTAGAGTCAGGGTCATTCTGGGGGCTCAGACCTGGCTACCATCATGTCTACCTCTGAGATAAGGGACCTCAGTCTGAGGGCCAGTATAGGTGTCTCTATTTAGTGATTTTATACCCCATGATATTGAGCCAAGAAGAAAAATAAATAAAGACATATCTGTATGTTTGAATAGGGTCCTAGGAAAAATAGTATCAGACTGGGTGTTTGTTGTGTGAGTGCGTAAAAATATCACATGGCTAATACTGGCACCGAATACTCATTCAGGTAGCAGATGAGAGATGATACAAATGTTCAGTTCCGCAGTTTGTATATATAAAGAATTAATGCTACCAATCTTTAGCAATATTTTTTCTCTGTGCTACAAAGTGGTGATGGGTCCCTTTAAACCCTGAATGCTGATGATCCCTACAGTGAAGCATTGGAGCAGATAAGTGAGATGCTGGGAGGACAGTAGATGAGTGTTATCAATATTCCCGCTCAAGCCCTGGACACATATTACTATTATTGGATTTCAGGAAGGCTGAAATGTAAATATTTAAATTCCGCTCTAATATTCCATCCCGGGTTTCTCTATTTAATCTGATTGTCAAAGATCTACGAAGATTCTCACGAAAAGAGACTCGAAGTGAATTATCCTATTTAGCACTTTGCGGTTTTATTGTTATGGAGCAGTTGAAATCTGGCACTCGGTATGAAGATGCCGGATGTGTGGCTTTATTATCCGATTCTTCACTATATTATCACATTCAGAATGAAATGATGCTTAGATTAGACCGGATAGTAATAATATAGCGGCAGATGAAAGATGAGCGCTAGATGGATGATTATGGAAGAATCAATTCTTCTACTGGAAGACGGAGCTGGGATAGGGCGAAAGTACAAAACCAAAATCCGGCCATGTAGAGGTCAATGTGAGATCACTCACGCAGGGTGCATCACCTGAAGGGGGCGACATCTGTCCTTTTAGCCTAAAATTGCCCCCGATTAAGGCTCAGCTGTACTGTAAAGAAATAATTAGTTTAAAGTACTAATTTATAAGATGGATAGAGAAGAACGGGAATACAAGGTATTATCAATGAGCTGCTTATACACTGAATTGTCTGTATAGTGGCACACGTCACAGCTACTTACATACAGATGGTTCCTTCTTACCTTTCCTCAAGTGCTTAAAGGGAACCTGTCACCAGATTTGGCCCCTAGAAGCTGCGGCCATCACCAGCGGGCTCTTATATATGGCATTCCAGAATACTGTATATAAGAGCCCAGGCCGCACTGTACAATGTAAAAAACACTTTTATAATACTCACCTAGGGTGCAGTCTGGTCCAATGGGTGTCGTTGCTCTCCGGTCCGGTGCCTCCTCTCTCTGGTCTGGCACCTCCTCCTCTCTCAGGTCCAATGGGTGTCGCTGCTCTGCAGTCCGGCACCTCCTCTCTCCGGTATGGCACCTCCTCTCTCAGGTCCAATGGGTGTCGCTGCTCTCCGGTCCGGCGCCTCTTCTCTCTGGTCCAGCATCTTCTCTCTCAGGTCCAATGGGTGTCACTGCTCTCCGATCCAGCACCTCCTCGCTCCGGTCTGGCACCTCCTCTCTCAGGTCCAATGGGTGTCGCTGCTCTCCGGTCCGGCACCTCCTCTATCTGGTCCGGCACCTCCTCCTTCTGATCCAATGGGTGTCGCTGCTCTCTGGTCTGGCACCTCCTCTCTTCGGTCTGGCACCTCCTCTCTCCGGTCCAATGGGTGTCGCTGCTCTCCGGTCCGGCACCTCCTCTCTGCTTCAATCTTTGTTCTCCTTCTACCCAGCCCAGTGGGGAGGACGCGTCTACGTCATCGACACAGGCCGACATTCCGGTCCTGCACAGGCGCTGAGAGTAGATCGAAGTATTGTAATGCACAGGTGCGAGGAAAGGTTAAAGACCTACCGCACATGCGCACTACTATACTTTGATCTGCCCTGAGTAGAGCAGATCAAAGTGCGCCTGCGCAGGACCTCAATGCCGGCCAGTGTGGGTGACGTAGAACACTTCATGCACACAGGCATCAGAAGAAGGAGGACGGCGACCATCGCAGAGAGGAGGCGATGGACCGGAGAGCAGCGACACCCATTGGACCGGAGAGAGGAGGTGCAGGACCAGAGAAAGAAAGTGCCAGACCGGAAAGCAGCGACACCCATTGGACCGGATAGAGGAGGTGCCGGACCGGAGAGCGACAACACCCATCAGACCACACTGCCCTTTAAGGGAGCATTATAAAAGTGTTTTTTCGATTCTACACAGTGGCCTCGGCTCTTATATACAGTATTCTGGAATGCTGTATATAAAGGCTTACTGGTGGTGGTTGCAGCTTATAGTCACCAAATCTGGTAACCGGTTCCCTTTAAGGTTAAATTAAGTCATTTTTTTCAAATGTAAAAAAAAACCTGATTGCAGCTCATCAATTCTCCATAAATTGCAAGTAATGCACAGGCTCCAATTGCCCTGATAAGATGTGTGTAACACTTTTAAGTTTTGTACGACTGTATCCAACCCTTTTCTGGCTCTTTCTTTGTCTTACCGACAAGTGCTATTAACATGCAAATGTGGGGTTAATCTGCAGGTTAATAGTGTTCTAATGCATTTTGTCTGCTTTACAGGAAGCGCAGCTACCTGGAGGAAATGATGTCACCCCGGGGAGAGAGATTGCCTGGCGGGAAGTGCAACACAAAGGAAAAACAATGGAAAAAATACAACGGAAGGCCCTGGTGATAGGGAGGAGAAAACAGGGTCACCTCCTAACACTCACCTGAGTCTGATCCTTACATTCCCTAACATCCCTAGATGGGTCCTTCCCCCATGCGCCGTCATGTGCCTAGGTCCTCGCTGGCCCTGAACTCACCCTGACTAGTGTGTAGGCCAGTAAGATACTAGTCTTATTACTACAATGAAACAACATGAGGAAGGTAAAACAAACAGGTAGGGAAAGACACAACAAATAGTAGGCCTCAGTTTCTCCAGTAGTGAACTCAACAGCTGCAACCAAAACGTACACCTCAGCTTCACCAGAGACAGGCTCCTTCAAAGTAGTTAGTTTAGAAGATCTTTCACCGGCATAGAGTGAAGCCAGGAGTGGATAAATATAGCAGAAAGAAACTCCAAATTTATCATGCTGCTGCTTTCCTGCCTCAGCTCTTACACTGGCTGCAACACTCCCTTCTTATTGGCTGTGTAACACCATGTGATGTGATGATCGCAATGGCAAGTATTACGCCGTTCTCATGGAAATCAGTGCATGTATTTCTGGGTCACACGTTTGTCAAGAAAGCCACGGCCAGTCTGTGAATTGCAGTCCCAGATCTGATGGATGCGCACCGACGACTGAATGATGAGCACTTACCCACAGTAATTGATGTTTTCACAATTATTTCATTAAAAAAAAACTATGAAAAATTACACTTTTCATAAAAAAGGCAAACACAACTTTTCTCTGTATTTCGCCAGCACTCCCCAGATAGCTTTTACTAAACCTTAAAATTCTTTTCTTTTCTTTCTAAATTGCTCATATGCCCACGTTTTGTGTTAAGAGCTTTTATGCAAAACTGGTGGGATGATGTTTTGACTAAGTCTGTTAAAATATGTTTTTCAGCTTACGTATTTAATCCAGGCATATACAGTCGTATAGCAAATGTGTCCACTTGTATTTTTCAGTAAGGAGTCCAATTTCTCATGATATATGTAGTATACTATATTACAACATGCAGGCTTGGACTGGCCCACCGGAGAGCAGGAGAATCCTCTGGTGGGCCCCACTGCAGTAATATGTTACTTACCACCCAAAGATGATTAATACCCAGCACAACGCACTTATTTCACTACTGGAGACAAAGGAAGTATCTCATCACTACAAGGTATATATGTATATATATATATATATATATATATATATATATATATATATATATATATACAGTATATATATATATATGTATATATATATATATATATATATATATATATATATATATATATATATACAAGCATAGGTAAAATTATGAATGTAATATTCAAATGTAGTTGATCAGTGGGCCCCAGAGTCAACATTACTGGTGGCCCCCTATCACACCAATCTGACACTGGCAGCGTGTTAGCTGCAATTTGAATCACAACCACTGGGTGGCCATGAATATAATGGACACCTCCTCTTTTATTTCCCGCAAGTTGAATATCTTGGGATATGCAAAGCCAAGGGGAAGGCTCATAAAACCAATTTTAAAGGGAACCTGTCAGGTTCAATATGCACCCAGAACCACGATCAGTTCTGGATGCATTTTTCTAATCCCTGCCTAACAATCCCTGTATACACTAGCATAGATAAAGAGATATTTAGAAAAAGTATTTCTAAAGATCCTTTATGATATGCTAATGAGCACAGGGACTAGTCGCAAGGGTGTTATTTCCCTCGACTAGTCTGCCTTCTTAGCATGCTAGTACGTCCCTGTGGGCGTTCTAACATGCTCAGAGGGCGGACTAGCCAAGGGAACTATCGCCCTCGCGACTAGTCACTGGCCTCATTAGCATATCATAAAGGATCTATAGAAACACTTTTTCTAGAGATCTCTTTATCTATACTACTAGATACAGGGACGGTTAGGCAGGGATTAGCAATATGAACCCAGAACTGCTCGTGGTTCTGAGTGCATTTTGGACCTGACAGGTTCCCTTTAAATCTGCCATTTGTGCTACATCTGTATTCCTTATCCGTACAAAACCCGAATATTTCAGGTGGTAACGTACAGTGAAGACGTTTTTTCTCTTTAAACACAGCCTGTAATAGGAGCTGAGATAGGAATCCGCTGACAACGTGATGCATTTTAGATGACCCGGGTGCTGGGTTCAGTGTTGCCCAATTTAATGCTAAATTAATAAGCTATCACATCTCAGGGATGAGGACTGAATCCCTCAAATGAAGCCGGGCTGCAATTTAGTTTTTTTGTATCTCTTCTTTGAATATTGCTTTTACTAAAATGAGTCAGTGCGTCGGAGCAGATGGGCATCATTTGGAAGCCGAGATACCATTCACACTCTTCCTTAATGAGACATTTAAAGGGAAATAGGAGTTTGTACTGTTTTAATAATAATGATAGACAAAGGTGACGTCCATCACACTTCACCGCTGCTAAAATGCAGAAGCGCAGGTGCCTCATTAATGGAAGCAGATTGTATTTTCTGATTGCACGGTAATAGGACATAAAACTGTCAGACTAAACTTTCTAAAAGTATATATGACTATTGATTACTCACGATTATTCCTGCAGCCTTGCCATATTCCTTAAGAGAGATTTGTCCAGGATTTGGAAAAAAAAGCTGTTTTTTCTTCCAAAAGCAACATCATACCTGTTCACAGACTCAGTGCATTTACTACAATGGCGCTAAGCTGCAATACCAGAGACAACCTGTGGACAGGGGTGGCGCTATTCTGGGAGAATATCTACGCTTGTGCTCAAAAGTTCACGTACAGATTTTTCGCTTTCTTGGCCTTTTTTCGGAGAATATGAATGATAACACAAAATCTTTTTTTCCACTCATTTATTGTCAAACTACTTTGTTTTCTATTTTTAAATCATAATGACAACCAAAAACATCCAAATGACCCTCATCAAAAGTTCTCATACCCTGTTGATTTTGGGTGATAACATGCACAGAAGTTGACACAAATGGGGTTAGATGGCTAATAAAGGTGACATCCTCACCTGTGACCTGTTTGCTTGTAATCAGTGTGTATGCATAAAAGCTGATTGACGTTCTGGGATCCAGACAGACTATTCCATCTTCCATCCAGTCACTGATGTGTGTGCATAAAAGATGAATGAGGTTCTGGGATCCAGACAGACTCTTACATATTTCCTCCAGCCACTGACGTTTCTGGATTGTGAGTCATGGGGAAAGCAAAAGAATTGTCAACGGATCTATGGTAAAAGATAGTTGAACTGTATAAAACAGGAAAGGGATACAAAAAGATATCCAAGGAGTTGATAATGCCAGTCAGCAGTGTTCAAACTGTGATTAACAAATGGATAATCAGGGATGTTTTGTCAAAAGCTCTTATGGTCAGCAGGGTCCTCTCTACCTCTCCTGTATTGTGAAGCTCTTGTGGTCAGCCATGTTCTCTCTCTCCCGTAGAGTGTAAACCCTTATGGTCAGTGGTGTCCTCTCTTCTGTATAGTATAAGCTCTTATTGTCATTGGGTCATCTCTCTCCTGTAGAGTGTAAGCTCTTATGGTCAGCGGGGTCATCTCTCTCCTGTAGAGTGTAAGCTCTTATGGTCGTTGGGTCATCTCTCTCCTGTAGAGTGTAAGCTCTTATGGTCATTGGGTCATCTCTCTCCTGTAGAGTGTAAGCTCTTATGGTCAGCGGGGTCCTCTCTATTTCTCCTGTAGAGTTTGAGCTCTTATGGTCAGTGGGGTCTTTTCTCCTGTAGAGTGTAAGCTCTTATGATCAGTTTGTACTAAATTTACTTAGACTTGAAAGGAGAGAGATGTAAATGTGCAACACCCTCTCCATTAACACCCCCCATGAGACAGTGATCAATGACTCCCATTTTTTTTAAATCGGACCTGAGAGATGAAACTCAATTTAATCAGAAATTTAAAGTGGATATTTACAAATGAAATGGAAATACCCCTCACCAGTACAAACGTTTTTGCTCTTAGTTTATTCCTACGGTTTCCCTGAGTATTCTGTTTTCTTTTTAGTTTTTGTAATATGCCATACTATTTAGAGATATGGATCTTTATATTTAGTCCTTTTTTATGGTCCTTACCAAGGTCGTGGTGCCACCGGATCCTCAGGGGCGTGTCTTTGGGTTGCTCTGCATAATTACCTTATTAGCCACGCCTTCTTAATAAAGTCTATAAAGAAAATAGGCCCATATCTCTCGAACCACATGGCGGATTTACTAAAAACATAAACCAGAATATTCAGAGAAGCAGCGGGCATAAAATAAGAGAAAAAATTGGCGAAAAATGACAAGACTTAAAGCTTGTTTGCTTATTTTTGGAACTCCAGTAAAGGCGAATAGAGAAGGTGGCGCATGTAAAGGTACCGCTACGCTGATGGGAGTAAGGAGCATCTATTCTTCTGGAGGTGAAACGCACATCTCTCGGGCATATATGACCTGTCATAACATGAGCACCAATTTTAGGCAATTTCAATTCAGGAAAAATACGTTTCGCATGCGGCGTGAAAAGCGTTTCGAAAAGATCAGATCTGAGAGTTTTGTTAGAATCCCTTAAAATATTATTATTTCTGAGCAGCGATATCCTGCCCGGCGACTTTACAATAGAAGTAAATTTAAAAAATAAAAGTAGCAACTTTTTCCTATTCATTCTGAAAATCGAAGTTTTCTTTTTTTCTTTAGATCTAAAACTGTGACACTTGCAGCAATTCTCCATTCAAAGTGTTTTATGGCAAAGAAGGAGCCTATGTAGCGAGCCTCTTAGAAATGAAGCATTCGGAGACCGCGTCCTGCCCTTGGTTTAAACGGCTTTGTGCTCCATTGCTAAACACCATTAAATGAAGTGTTCCCGTTAATGGTGGCGATATGATTGTTAGTACATTTAAACCCCAAGGGGCATCTAAAGAGTTTCCAATGTTTCCCTTTCTATAAATCAGCCGTTGCGTCGGAGCTTGGAACATGTGCTGAAAATCACAATTGCCTTGTTATTCACTTACCATATTCAGAATCGCTCCGGAAAGGTCAAATAAATAACGCTATGTAGATGTATTATGGCGCTGCTCATCTACAGACTGTGTCTGCTCGGTCCATTTATCTCACTCTCTCGCGCTCCGTGTGGCAATCACAAGATGTCGCCGTGTTCTGAAGTAATGTTTAATTAGTTTTAAAGAGCGGGGAATGACACGGTAAGTAGCATCGCTGCGCACAACATCATATCGGTGAGTGGCGGCTGAATACCGTATAATGCTGTAGGATGAAGACACGGTCCCTAAAGCCTCTGTGATCCATGGTACTTGGAAAACCAGTGTGTCATGATCCAGAACCGGTATTCCTCACTCCAGAGTTTCCCAGACCCGGCCTGGTCATGTCAGGGGTTAACTCCCATCGGCCTTGTTAAGGTTTTAGGAGACACTATATCTGGGCTCTGCACCGTCATTCCAGTGCTGGTTATAGTTTTGCTCTGCAGCCTGTGACTGGCTCTGGTGAGATTTCCTGTTTCATCTGACTCCTTGTTACCGTGCCCTGACCTGTACCCTCCCCTGTTCGTTCGTCTTTCCCAGTCCCTGACTTCCGTCCCCTGTCAGTTGTTTACCCATCCTGGTTCATCCTTTTCCCGTGTTTGTGTCTCCTCATCCTCTGGTCTTGTCTTCTGTTCCCTGTGCCCTTTGTGTTCCTCTCTGCATACCTGATCTCCCGGCATCTGACCTCGGTTCTGTTTTCTGACCTGATCTTGATCTTCCCTCTGAAGTGACTTGACTTCCCGAGTAGACCCTGACTGCTTGACTACTCTATTGCCCCCTGGTGGTTCGCCTCTATTGCCCCCTGGTGGTTCATCTCTATTGCCCCCTGGTGGTTCATCTTTAGTGCCCCCTGGTGATTCACCTCTCCACATGCTTTGCCTGCGGCGCCAAATTTAAGAGGAAGATTATTCAACAACCACAGACTGGATACCTTCATCGCAGGTATCTATATAATCAGCATCAGAGCGCCATTATGGCTACTTACAGTGCTAAAGCCTGCTGACAGGTTCTCTTTATGTCTATGAGAAAGGTCTGTGGTCACTGAGGTAGGAAGTGATGTCATTTGATTGAGCACAACAGACAGTATGACGTCATTTGGCACAGAAGGGCAAATCATATTTGAAAAGAGCCATCTTGACATTACATAGCATGTTTTTGCAATATATGGTATGGTTAGTATGGTTTTGGTATGTTATGGTTTATTATGGTATGGATTGGTATGGTATTTTATGATTTGGTATAGTTGGTATGATATGGTATGGTTGGTATAGTATGGTTTGGTATGGATGGTTTGGTATGGTTGGTTTGGTATGGTAGGTATATTATGGCAAGGTATTGTATGGTATTGTATGGTTTGGTATAATTTGTAAAAGGTATGGATTGGTATGGTATGCTTTGGTATGGTATGGTTTGGTATGGTATGCTTTGGTTTAGTATGGTATGGTTTGGTATGGTATGGTTTGGTATGGTATGGTTGGTATAGTTTGGTATGGTTGGTGTGGAAAGATATGGTATGGTTTGGTATGGATTGATATGGTATAGTTTGGTATGGTATGGTTTGGTTTGGTATGGTTTGGTTTGGTATGGTATGCTATGGTTGGTATGGAATTGTATGATATGGTTTAGTATAGTATGTTTTGGTATGGTATGGTATTGTATGGTTTGGTATGGTTTGGTTTGGTTTGGTATGGTATTGTTGATATAGTATATTATGGTTGGTATGAAATAGTATGGTTTGGTATGGTTCAGTATGGTTTAGTTGGTATTGTTTGGTATAATGGTTTGGAATGGTATGGTTTAGTATGGTATAGTATGATTTGGTATAGTATGTTTTCGTATGGTTTAGCATGGTATGGTATGGTTTAGTATGGTATGGTTTAGTATGGTATGGTTGGTATGGTATGGTTTAGTATGGTATGGCTGGTATGGAATTGTATGATATGACTTGGTATAGTATGTTTTGGTATGGTTGGTATGGAATGGTATGGTTTGGTATGTTATTGTATGATTTGGTATGGTTTGATATGGTTTGGTTTGGTATGGTATTGTTGGTTTGATATGGTTTGATATTGTATGATTTGGTATGGTTTGGTATGGTTTGGTATAGTATGATTTAGTATGCTTTTGTATGGTTTGGTATAGTTTGGAGTGGTATAGTTTGGTATGGTATGATATGGTATGGTTGGCATGGAATGGTTTGGTATGGCAATGGTTTGGCATAGTGAGATATTGTTTGGTTTGGTATGGTATGGTTAGGCATAGTATGGTTCGTTATGGTATGTATCATCTTATTTTGTCAGCCTTACTATGTCCCGGTTATCAGAGTGCATGGGTTATATATTGAACATATATGTCTCCTTGCAGATCCAGTCTCAGCTCATCCTCTGTACATGGTATAATGTAATCTTTGCATGTTATACGTTATATAGCACATACAGCGCTCTCCAATTCAGAACATGATGAAGCACAAGAGGTCACGGCCACAGGCTCCGCCATGAACATCAGACAATCTGCTGACTCGCCAGCTCCGAGCCGCTGCTCACTTGTCGGAAGCTCAAGTAATGAGTTGGAAAGGAGCTTTCTATTCCTGAGCGCGGATGCTGAGTTGTGTAATTGTTGCAGGTCTAACAAAGGCCAATCCTTCAGGCGCCGGGGCCACGAGCGGCAAAGCAGAAGTCAGCACACAGCACTCGCTGGGCAGAGCATCATTGTGTCCCTTACTTAACCCAATCACAGGTGCTGTGACTCATTTCTCTTGGAATAAACATGCCGTATTTCAAGCTGATCTAATGCAGGACTACACACGGTGAATGAATCCTGCAGAGAACAGGGAATTCTGCCAAAGAAGCAGTAATTGCTTCTGCAAGAAAAATATATTTACTACAATCCAACAAGTCCAACCCCGGTAAAGTGCACCTTGTGTCAGGATTGTTGTGTTCTCGAAAAACACTATGATCAGCGAAGGCGACTAATAATATTTGAGGGACCTGAGACTGAACGATTGAGAGGAAACCTAATATCTAAAATGTAGCAGAAAATATTTGGCATTCAGACAAATGATAAAAGATTTGACCAGATGTGATCCAGGGGCTGATACCCGACCACGGAAGACCTCAACCGAAACTTCTCCAAGACCGGACCCAAAATCTGCAAATTGTGCAATAATGGGAAACTATGGCAACTACTCACTAATCAATAAATATTTAGAAACAATGTTTTATCGCCCTATGACCTTTATCGTAGAAATTCTCTGTATCAATTTGATTTTTCTCCTCTGACACTGTCCAATCAAAGCACAACCACACCAAAAAGAAGGTCTAGAGTATACAACCAGATACAGTGGGACCTCGGTTAACGAGTAATCCGGTGTGCGAGTATTTCGCTTAACGAGCAAAGCTTGCTGTAATTTGTAACTCAGTTTACGAGAAAGCTTTGCTGTACGAGCAAAATACTCACCGCACACACTTCCGGTTCCGTACTTCCACCACGTTCTGACCCGCTCTTGCAGTCCACACAAACACACACAAGCACGCTCAAACATGCACAAACAAACACACACACACATATATTATGCTTACCTTACTTTCCGTTCCCTCGCCAGCCTCATGGTTCTTGTAGTTCGCCAGTACAGGATATGTATCGGGCGACAAGGGAGGAACTTGCTCTGACAGCGGAAGTTCCTCCCTCGTCATGATGGTTACCGGATACACATCCCGTACAGGCAAACTACAAGATGCAGGAGGCTGGCGATGAAACGGAAGGTAAGGTGAGCATAATATGTGTGTGTGTGTGCACATGTTTGTGGGTTTGTGTGTGTTTGTGCGTGTGTGGAATGGCACAATAGGGGACCAGGATGGGACATTTAACAAGTCGTGGAACGAAATTGTCTGCATTGTAATGATTTCCTATGGGAAATCTTGCTTTGCTGAACAAGTAGCTTGGTTAACAAGCACAGTCCTCCCAGAACGGATTGTTCTCGTTAACCAAGGTTCCACTGTAAAAGAATAAAAATTAACGCCATTATTATGTCAGTGTTCCGGGATTTCCAGGTTGCTTCTGAAGGATCTTGCCCTTTGTTAACATGGAGTTTTCTGTTCTGTCGCCCTACTTCCTGTTTATCTGTTTAAAAGCCCGCCCCTAAGCTTAGTCCAGTTTCTTGAGTATACTGCTTCCTGTCTACTCCTGCTCCGCTGCTCTCGTTTCCTAGTTGTTTTTTGGATCCTGGTGAATCACCCGACACCGGCCCTGGACTCCACCTGTGCCCTCGCTGGTCCCGAACTCCATCTACCGTCTCTGGTCGGCGCCTGTGCCCGGTCCCTTCAAGTCCATATCCACTCTAGGACCTGCGTTCCACATCCCGTACGGACATTTTTGGACTATACCTGTTGCCCTTTCGTGTCCCGGCTGCTGCGCATCTAGGCCTTCTGGGGTGATCGCCAGACAGCCCCTGTATAGGGGTTTGCTCTTGGTGGCCTCCTTGGGGGAGTCCGGTGCACGGTCCTGGGAATTCCCCTTTGTTCCGAGCCTGGCAGGTATATACTGTGTATATGTTCTGTTCTGTGTACATATTGTTGGTTGCATATTATAAAACTTCTTTCCACCAAGAACCCGTCTCTGGTTGTCATTGCCCTAACGCGATCGAAATCCTCAGTTCATACAATAGTGTTACATATTAGCAGGGAACATAACTTTAGAATGGAGGCGTATAGAAAAAAAACTGTTCCAGAATCAGTAGAGCAGGGGCACTGGGGGAGGGATACTGTTTTAATTAAAATAATCCAGTGAAGGGTCTTTTACAGAGAATATCCTGTTTTTCTTTAAATTAGTTTTCATGGTTTTAAATCTTGAATCTTGCAGTTTTCACTGTGAGACTCATGATGAGCTGATACTTTCTGTTAGGTAGATATGACTTTTCAGCAGTCATTTCATTATCATTACAGTCAGGATTACAATGACAGGTAACACCTATATACAGGTAGGACAGGATCCACCATTCACAATAGCTGATATCACAGCTCACCTCCTTTTCCTGTGCAATGACTGATAACACCTCCATATACAGTAGATAAAACAATCACTGATCTCGGGGAGTCCAGCCTGAGAAAACACTGCCGGCAGCCAGGGAGGGCGCTCAACACAGTGAAATCCTAGGTACATTGCCCTCTGGGAAGTATGCAAATCAAAAAAGGTCCGTGGAGCCTCTCTTAGGAGTCTCGACATGGCAGTAGACAGATATCCCTCCGGGAAGGACCTAGCCAAGGAGTGGCTCTTTTTAGGAGACCTCCACAGCCACCATATTAAGTGGCACTTTTAGTCAATATCCAGCTCTTGACGAGTTTAAAGATATGATAAGAGAATTACCGAGGCCAGGTATCCATCCACAGACAGCTGTTTCAGGGTATTACCCCTCATCTGTGTGGAGTAGGATTCTGGCCAGATGGGGGCAATGCCTAGTAGACCAGCAAGACAAAACAATCACTGATCTCGGGGAGACCAGCCAGAGAAAACACTGCCAGCAGCCAACGAGGGCGCTCAACACAGTGAAATCCAAGGTGCACTCCTTGGCTGGGTCCTTCCCGGAGGGATATCTGGCTATTTTTCATGTTGAGACTCCTAACAGAGGCTCCACGGACCTTTTTTGATTGATATACAGTTGATAACACAGGATCCACCATTCACAATAGGCAATGTTACAGCTCACCTCCTCCTCCTCCTGCACTATGACTGATAACACTTCTATATATAGTAGATAACACAGGATCCACCATTCACAATAGGTGATGTCACAGCTCACCTCCTCCCCTTCTGTACAATGACTGATAACTTTAAATACACAATTCAATATAGCAACAAGGTTGAAAATACAAATATCTCCTAGGAGACACTAACATAAAACTTAACATTTATTTAAGACCTAAATAAAAAGTGAACAGGGTCACTAGTAGTCGTGATTAATATTAAAAGAAAAAACACACATCTGGAGTGAGATCCCAGCACAATACAAGTCAGTGCCGCTATGTGTAATAAGTGCAAAAAACATGCAGCATCTGACATAAGCTATTCAGAGATCAACCCCAGCGTACGCGACACAGATTGAATCCATGTGTAAAATGGTCATATCAGACCTAATCCACTCCAAATATATACTGAGCTCACTCATATAGTGAAACTTGGAGCGGTCATGGATAGTGAGATCCAAACCTGCCACTTAAGCCTCAAGGGACCACCTACATTCAATCATGGGGGTCCTGCTGTAGCAAAAAAGGAAAGGTCTCACCACATCCAGGCGGGCTTCATTCAATTATAGTAAACCTGCATCCAATGTGCTCCTTAGTCTGGTTTACTTAATTATAATGCAATCTACTTCCGATGCGTTTCATAAGATCTTCAGGGAAGTATCATTTAGTAATCCATATTCATAAAGGCAATCAGTCCTCAAGAACTGACACCGTCGGACAAATCAATCCTTCGGATCCTGGTCCTGGCTCAAATTGATCGCCCTTTACCGGACGCAAACATACACGTCCTCCATGTGAAGTTCCAGTTTAAATGTGCCGCCCATTTAAACTGGAACTTCACATGGAGGACGTGTATGTTTGCGTCCGGTAAAGGGCGATCAATTTGAGCTAGGACCAGGATCCGAAGGATTGATTTGTCCGACGGTGTCAGTTCTTGAGGACTGTTTGCCTTTATGAATATGGATTACTAAATGATACTTCCCTGAAGATCTTATGAAACGCATCGGAAGTAGATTGCATTATAATTAAGTAAACCAGACTAAGGAGCACATTGGATGCAGGTTTACTATAATTGAATGAAGCCCGCCTGGATGTGGTGAGACCTTTCCTTTTTTTGCTACAGCAGGACCCCCATGATTGAATGTAGGTGGTCCCTTGAGGCTTAAGTGGCAGGTTTGGATCTCACTATCCATGACCGCTCCAAGTTCCACTATATGAGTGAGCTCAGTATATATTTGCAGTGGATTAGGTCTGATATGACCATTTTACACATGGATTCAATCTGTGTCGCGTACGCTGGGGTTGATCTCTGAATAGCTTATGTCAGATGCTGCATGTTTTTTGCACTTATTACACATAGCGGCACTGACTTGTATTGTGCTGGGATCTCACTCCAGATGTGTGTTTTTTCTTTTAATATTAATCACGACTACTAGTGACCCTGTTCACTTTTTATTTAGGTCTTAAATAAATGTTAAGTTTTATGTTAGTGTCTCCTAGGAGATTTTTGTATTTTCAACCTTGTTGCTATATTGAATATCATTCCCCTGGGTTGTCATAAAGTTGGCTATTATAATAGCTTTAAATACAGTAGATAACACAGGATCCACCATTCATAATAGGTGATGTTACAGCTCACCTCATCCTCCTGCACCATGACTGATAAAACTTCTATATACAGTAGATAACACAGGATCCACTATTGACAATAGGTGATATCACAGCTCATATCCTCCTCCTGTGCAATGACTGATAACTTTAAATGCAGTAGATAACACAGGATCCATCATTCACAATAGGTGATGTTAGAGCTCACCTCCTCCCCCTCCTGAACAGTGACTGATAACACATCTACATACATTAGATAACACAGGATCCAGCATTCACAAAAGGTGATGTCAGAGCTCACCTCCTCCCCCTCCTGTACAGTGACTGATATCACCTCTATATACAGTAGATAACACATGAACTATCATTGACAATAAATTATGTCACAGCTCACCTCCCCCTCGTGTGCAATGAGTGATAACATCTCTATATATAGTAGATAACACAAGATCCACCATTCACAATAGATTTCACAGTTCACCTCCTCCTCTTCCTGTGCCATGACTGAAAACACCTCTATGTGCAGTAGATAACATAGGATCCACCATTCACAATAATTGATGTCACAGCTCACCTCCCCCTCCTGTACAATGACTGATAACACCTCTACTCCTGATAACTCCTACTATTGTAGAATTTATATCATACTTTTTTGCTTATTTATTTGTGAATATGAAGAGTGGGGGTCCTTTAAGTTGACCCAATGTCAATGCCCTTTCAAAAATATTTTTGCATTAATTCTTATTATCTCCTTTACTTATTCCAATTGTATCCCCTATAGACAAAGAAAGTCTATTCATAATGGAAATCTAAAATTTCGACAAATATAAAAAAAATTGAAAGAAGTTACAATGACCTAAAATATTCAAGACTGAAAAGTCTAGTTAGGATGTAATGAGACTTTTGCATGAGCATCGTGATAAATAATTTCAAGGCTGGAGAATAATGCACTTACGGGTACATTGTTCTTCTGCAGGTATTCCGTCTGTCTGTGCGGTGTCCAAAAGAAAATCAATAGCATCTTATGGAATGACATTACTACCAGCATGTCCCCGGCTCCTCTCCCCGGCATTGAGGCATGCAGGCAGACTATTTGTTTTCAGGCTGAAACAAAGAGTTTTCGAGCTAATTTTTAAAGACACGAGGACCTGTCCTCAAAGAAACCTGGTTATATATTTATTAAAGAAGATTAACTTTGCATGCCGCTGTCACCTCGCCTAAATAAGATCGAGTGGAGTCAGTGCACAAGGAGGCTTCTCTCCTAAAGGACTTCGTTTGGCTCAATGCTATGATATTTATCAGTGCTCTGGAATTGGTCATCACTGAACAATACTTTGCATTTCGGAACATTCTAAAAAAAATAAAAAATAAAAAAAAATAGTCGTCTATATACCGGTATTATATTAATTTAAAAGACTTTTGAAAAACCTTAAATATTTTTTATAACTTTATTGCTTTATACATAAAACTGTAGCAACAACACAAATCCCAATTGGACGTACAAAACCTCCACAATATGAGTATCAACAAAACCAAGGTCCTATTTTAGGACCACAGAGATGAGGTCAACGTCAATTTTTTTATTTTTTTAAAAAATTAATTAATTTTATTTTTATGAATAGTTCATGTTAATATAAGATAAACTATTAATAAAAATAAAATTATTATTTTTTTTTTTTAAATTTAATGTTGACCTCATTTCTGTGGTCCTAAAATAGGACCTTGGTTTTGTTTATACTCATACTTAAAACTGTGACATTTCTTATATTTTTTATCATTCTCCATGAGGTCTAGATCACCTTCTGTAGACATTCAACTTTTTGTTTTAAAGAGGAGCAACCACGAGGATTTTAATATATAATAATAATAATAATTTTATTCATTTATATAGCGCTATTAATTCCACAGCGCTTTACATACATTGGCAACACTGTCCCCATTGGGGCTCACAATCTAAATTCCCTATCTGTATGTCTTTGGAGTGTGGGAGGAAACCGGAGAACCCGGAGGAAACCCACACAAACACAGGGAGAACATACAAACTCCTTGCAGATGGTTTCCTTGGTGGGATTTGAACCCAGGATCCCAGCGCTGTAAGACTGCAGTGCTAACCACTGAGTCACCGTGCCGCCCATATATATAAACTAAAACCGGTGCTATACTGGCACTATCATGCTGATTCTATACATACCTTTGGTTGTGAGATTGGATGTATAGTTTCGGAAATACAGGCAAGTAAAGTTTGTGAAATGCACTGTTATTTGATTGATAGCAGCTACAGAATATCTAATAGGTCGGATGTTGCTAGTTATTCCCGCCCCTGTCTGCCTGTCCTTCCTCCCCCTGTCTCTGTTATTATAGGGGAAGGAAGGAGGGAGGAAGAACAGAGTGGAGGAAAGACAGGCAGCAGGCAGGGTGGGAATAACTAGCAAAACTCAACCCACCTATTAGATATTCTGTAGCTTCTATCAATCAAGTAACAGTGCATTTCACAAACTTTACTTGCCTGTATTTCAGAAACTAAACATCTGATCTCACAACTAATGGTATGTATAGAATCAGCCTGATAGCGCCAGTATAGCACTGACTTTAGTTTATATAGGAAAATCCTGGTGGTTGGTCCTCTTTAAGGCTGGACCATAAATTTGAGTTGAGCCCTCTAGTGGTAGGAAAGTGTAATACAATACTTTTTTTTTCCTTTTTCTTCAGTAGTTCATTGACTGTTCTCTTTTAAATCCTCATGAGACTGCTTTATCTATAAACCCTGTCTCTTATTCGGTTTCATCATAAAGGTCAGAAATCTGTGAGAATTTTTCCGAGTATGAGAATGTAAAAAAAAAAATTGCTTGGGTCGTGCACCATACATACAGTAACCTGTGAATAATTTAACCTTAATGTAAAATTTAACAGTCCATCTCAGAGAGCACATATCTCATAGTGAGATAGAAGTTTCTCTACGGGTATAAGTGGAAGTTATTTTCACATCTTCTGTTGGTGACGACATTTAGAGGTGTTAAATTGACCGGTAATTATCCATTTTTCTGCACCGCTATGTTGAACATTTCATCTAGTGATGATAAAACAAGACTTTAAAATGTCTTTTCCCAAATGATTTCCCAATATTGCATGGACTCACTCCAAATCTGTCACCATAAGGAATGACCTTGAATTGCTACAATGTCTGGACAACAAGAGACACCAATTCCAACCATGTAATTCTAATCTCCGATCTGCACTACGTCATCAAAAAGACTCTATATCACAATGCAGCCAAAGAACTCCAAAGTAGAGTTGAGCACACCCGGAATTTAAAATTTAGTGTTCGTACCGAATGCAGACTTTACATAAACATCAATGTTTGAGTTTGGAATTCGGGTGCTTTATGTATGCAAACCACTTGAGCGAGCATCACTGTGCTTGGGTACGGTCAGTGCTCGGCCCAGTGCAAGTGACGTGCTGTGTGTGAACGGGTCGCACCGGAGGTAAAATCATCATTATCGGATGTAGTGTATACAAAAAAAAGAGGAAAAACTAAACCACCCGCCCCGGAAGGGGTCTGTTTATGGCTGGCTGTATGTGGGAGGAAAACCGAATGGCCAATCAGTTCGGGACACGTTTCGGTCCAGAACAAAACTTAATCTAAAGTCCATCTGAACCTGCAGAACCTGAACTTCCTCAGGTTCGCTCATCTCTACTCTAAAAACAATGTGATGTCACGACTAGGGGGAGTCAGCACACAGTGTGTGTAACGAGATCAATCACAAGAGGGAACCAGAGCAGTCTGTAATGAGAATAACCACTAGAGGGAACCAGAGCAGTCTGTAACGAGACCAACCACTAGAGGGAACCAGAGCAGTCTGTAACGAGACCAACCACTAGAGGGAACCAGAGCAGTCTGTAATGAGAATAACCACTAGAGGGAACCAAAACTATCTGTAACGAGACCAACCACTAGAGGGAACCAGAGCAGTCTGTAATGAGAATAACCACAAGAGGGAACCAGAGCAGCCTGTAATGAGAATAACCACTAGAGGGAACCAGAGCAGTCTGTAATGAGAATAACCACTAGAGGGAACCAGAGCAGTCTGTAATGAGAATAACCACAAGAGGGAACCAGAGCAGTCTGTAATGAGAATAACCACAAGAGGGAACCAGAGCAGTCTGTAATGAGAATAACCACAAGAGGGAACCAGAGCAGTCTGTAATGAGAATAACCACTAGAGGGAACCAGAGCAGTCTGTAATGAGAATAACCACTAGAGGGAACCAGAGCAGTCTGTAACGAGACCAACCACTAGAGGGAACCAGAGCAGTCTGTAACGAGACCAACCATTAGAGGGAACCAAAACTATCTGTAACGAGACCAACCACTAGAGGGAACCAGAGCTATCTGTAATGAGACCAACCACTAGAGGGAGCAAAGGCACACGGCTTCCCAGGTAACTAAGTGGTTGCTAAGAGGAGTCATACTAGCCGAGCCAGTGGCGAGAGGGAGCGCAGTACAAGGGATGAAGCGGAGTCAGGGTCAGGGACAAGGCAGAAGTTGGTAACTGGAAGAGCAAGCCAAAGGAGGGGGCGCAAGGACGGGACAACAAACAGGGAGCAGGAGGCAAACAAGGAAGATAAGACAAGACGGAGGAGATGAGAGACAGGGAGGTCGGGAGAATGGACATCAGGGAGGTCAGGAAAGGTCACGCACAGAATCTAGAGCACTTACAGGGACCAGGCGAGCACACTGTAGAGCAGGACTATAACTGGCACCGTGGTAATGGAGAGAACTTCCTGATAATGCGGCGTGCTCCCGGGAATGAGGCATAGAAGGATAGGCTCCTCCCACCAGGAAACGCCGACAACAGAATCAGGTTCGGAGTTCGGGTGTATGCAAACCACTCTCGCTGTTTTCGGTTACACCTGGAGCTCACCCCAGTGCGAGCCGCTTGCAGTGTTTGAACGGTTTACACTTGGTGTAACAACAGCATGATCGGCTTTAGTCTGAACCAAACAAAAAATGTAAGAACTCACAAACCCTTCCGCGGAAGTGATCTCTTTATGGCTGCATGTTGGTGGAGACCCGGATTGCCCAATTACTGACTTCAAATGAAGTTCAGGTCAAGTCCAAATCCAAAACCAAACTTTATCTAAAGTCCGTCCAAACCCAACTTGGGTCCGCTCATCTCTACCAAAGACCTGACAAAGGTTAGAAAAGACTCTGAGATGCTATGAGAGATTCAGATCAAGAATAATTTAATTCCCATGTATTTTCCCCAAAAATTCAGATTCTCCTGAATCAGAATCTTTCTTGTGATTCGCATAGTGCCGTCCTTTTTGCTGAATTTGCCTCTCACCTGCCCCCTTTCAGTCCTCTTCGAAGCCCTCTCCTGCTATATCTTTCCCGCAACATCCTCTTCCGGCAGCTTTGCTATACGCAGTGGCTTCCAGCTACAAGTATCCATTGACGTAACAAAGTATATCTCCCAAGACACTGATATATACTTTGCTGAACACTTTTTATATTTTTTTTTACCATTTTCCTAATTTTTCCCAAGGACTTCAATTGACCAAAACAAAAAAAAAATACCCCTTATCAGGAATCCGGTAACTAGACTCCCTTCACTCTCCCCCTGCTGCCACTTTTTGGCAGTTTCTCCTTTAGCTTTCCATACTTTTTCAAATCCCTTTAACATTTATCCCAATTTTCAAATATTTTATAAAAACACAGCCACTTCTTAGTTCCATTCATGCCTAAAGGATCCATCTTGGGAATTTTCTTCTTTGTTCTTTAACCTTTGCTACTCTCCTTAATAAAGGTAGAGGATTTTTCAAGTGCATTGTATAGACCTTGGGCCACATACGTTGTGATATCATGAGGGGAGGTTTGATGTCAAGAAGTTGGACGTTGCTCATTTCCGAAGGAGTTTTAGTAAGGACAACAAGAAGTGCTGCAGAAGGTGAGGGGCTCGGTGAGTATAATTTTTCACCCTACATTTATTATGGTCTATGGCAGTGTTAGTGAACCTTTCATAGGCCGAGTGCCCAAATTGTAGCCCTAATTTTTTTTCGAAATGCCAACATAGCAATTTAGGTAAATGTGGTAAATGTTCTCCATTCTGGTAAATGTTCCCCATCATGGCATGTTCCCTTATTTTGGCATGTCCCTCATCCTCGTAAATGTACCCCATCCTAATATGCTTCTCCATCCTGGCATGTTCCCCCATCTTGGCATGTACCTCATCCTGGTAAATGTACCTCATCCTGGTAAATGTACCCCATCCTGGCATGTTCCCCCATTATGCCAGTTTCCCCATCCTGGTAACTGTAGCCCATCCTGGCATGTTCCCTCATTCTGGCATGTTCCCCCATCCTGGTAAATGTACCCCATCCTGGCATGTTCCCCCATCCTGGTAAATATACCCCAACCTGGCATGTTCCTCCATCCTGGCACTTTCCCCATCCTGGCAAATGTACATCATCCTGGCATATTCCTCCATCCTGGTAAATGTACCCCATCCTGGTAAATGTACCCCATCTTGGCATGTTCCCCTATCCTGGCATGCACCTCATGCTGGTAAATGTACCCCATCCTGGCATGTTCCCCTATCCTGGCATATACCCTATCCTGGCATGTCCCCCATCCTGGCATGTCCCCCATCCTGGCATGTTTGTCTATCCTCACAGGTTCCTTCATCCTGACATGTTCCTACATCCTGACATGGTCCCCCATCCTGGCACAGCCGCACACGGTTTGAACAAAAAACAAAAAGAATACTCAAAGTCCAACACCTGCTCCACCACTTAGCGCCATTGGGCCCTCAGTTCCTGCACAGCCACAAGACGTAATTACGGTGGTACCGCTTTCTGACGCTCCTGATGTCTTCTAGGCAACAGGCTGGCGGCCTAGGAGACAAGTTTCAGAGTGAGGAGAAATGTCTCTTCCGCTCCAACACAACTTTGAGTGCTAGTGTGATCACACCAGCAGTTCAAAGCGGTTGGATGAGGCGACAGCGCGTGTGCCGACAGAGAGGGCTCTGCGTGCTATAGGTTTGCCATCACAGGTCTATGGTCTGGTTACTCGAGTATCTTTCATCAAAACAAGTTTTCTTGACAAATTCAAGAGAAATTCCAAATTTGATGACTCATTAGTGTTGGCCATTTGCGGACTTTGGGTGGTGGCGGGAAAGAGAGCACCGAGATAAGAATAACCGACCTGGAACCCGAGTCTTTTTAGTTAATATTAGTTCCTTGCTGGAGTTAATGATGCCGGAATTATTTTTCACCTGGCGAGTCTTATATCTGGAGGAGAGATTTATGAATCATAGTGAGGACACGTCAGCTTAGCGGAATTTCATCAGACAATACAGTGCGTAATAAAGTCAACTACCAATATTGTCCAGCACGGCCATTTCCAATGAAACAAGATGCTTACACTTTTATTCTTGGATTATTTTTTTTTTTCACGTTACTTTTTTCTCTCACCTTTTATAAAAAACATAACTTTTTATTAAAAATTCCAAGTGTGGTGAAACGGTTAAAAAATATGCAATTCTGCAAATATAAATTGGGTTTGCATTTAGAGCATTAAACCCCCTGGCCACATGATCCATCAGGACACAATGATTGCGTCAATACCGAAGTTATACTTTTAGGAGTTAAGAAAACTATGAACTTTGTAAGAAAAAAACTAGGTTTGTGTCACCAGTATTTTTCCACCAGTGGAACCTACTGATAGTATTTTTCGCTTTATAAGACGCACTGGATTATAAGACGCACCACAAATTTAGAGATTAAAAAAAAATGGTGTCCGTCTTATACTCAGTTGTTATCTTCCTGAAGGGAGTTGACTGCTGTAGTGGATTGGAGTCACAGGAGGCAGGGGAGGTGCTGGTGGGGTCTGTCCTGGCAGCGGTGGGGTCTGTGCTGGCAGCAGAAGTTGCGGTGGCTGTGTGGAGCAGGCTTGTGCGGCAGGTGTCCCAAATGCTCTGTCGGCAGTTCTGGCTGCACAGAAATGGCGCCTGGAGCGGCGCGTGCGCAGATGGAGCTCTCAGCCGAGAGCTCCATCTGTGCTTGTGCTGACTCCGGGCGCCACCATTTGAACCCAAAATCTGGGACACCCGCCGCACCAAACTGCTCCATACAGCTGGCCACCTGCCCGCACGGAGAGGCAACCGGTTGCCTGCCCGCACAGAGATGAAGCCGGCCACCTGCCCGCACAGAGAGGTAGCTGGCCGCCTTCCCGTACAGAGATGCAGCTGGCCGCCTGCCCGCACAGATAGTCGCCGGCACAGACAGCCGCCGACAAAATCAGCCATCGGCACAGACAGCTACCCACACAGACATCCGCTTGCACAGACAGCCATCGGCACAGACAGCCACCGACAAAGTCAGCCATCGGCACAGACAGCTACCCACACAGACAGCCGCTCGCACAGACAATCACCGGCACAGACAGCTGCCGACAAAGTCAGTCATCGGCACAGACAGCTACCCACACAGACAGCCGCTCGCAGAGACAGCCGCCGGCATAGACAATCAACGGCACAGACAGCCGCCCGCACAGACATCCGCCTGGACCAATTCTCCACCTCCCGGAAAGCTATATTCAGATTTTAAGACGCACCCCTCAATTTACTCAAAATTTTTTGGGAGGAAAAGTGCCTCTTCTAATACGAAAAATGCGGTATATTGTAGACATCTCATGGGCAACCACTCGTAAATATTGCAACCTAGCTGTCGACACACAGCCCATCCGATGATGTCATCAGGAATGACATCACCACTTACCTTATTTCCTAACATGCTGCTCCGTAATTCACACTTTTTTGATTGTGAGTGACTTTATTTCTCCCTCCGCTTTCTCTGCAAATATATTCTAACTGGTTTGTTGCGCAACGTAAAGTACATCATGTAGCAATAATCTCGATAAAAGCACATGCTTAGAAATTCTAGCACAAAAGCAAGAATATAAATGCAAGAGCGGGTGTTCAGATCCCTGCTTATCATGTATAGCTTTTCTATATTGTGCTTGAATAAACAATGTACCCACCAGGAAGCGGAGAGAATAAGGAGCGGCGCAAAATGCAGCGAGCGTTCTCAGGCAGCAAATCGACTCGCCTGCTCCTGCACTTGCTGAACATTTTCTATGACAGATTGATTATTGCTTTGGTGGTATAAGGGTTTAAACATATGCAAAAGCATTGTGCAACTGCAAGCTAAACAGACAGCGACATGGGGGCAGGAGCGCCGCGGCAAACCGGCACATGGGTTATTTAATGGAAAGGGAAAAATCCATAGCCATCAAAGCAGAAACCTGTGCGTTTACACCGAGACTTTCCCAATGTATTTCGTGCCCCAGGAATTACATTCATTTGAATCTCATTCGTATATGTACTTTTATGTGTTTTTGAAATTGGAAACATACTTTACTTTCCTAGTATTCCCCATCGACTTCTATGGACAAAAATGCAACATCACTAGTAATGAGAGGACCTTTCGAAGTTGGGGTTCGGCAGGTTCAGTCCAACTTCAGATAAAGGGATAATACACACAGTGATGTCACAGTACAGGGATAACGCACACAGTGATGTCACAGTACAGGGGTAATACACACACAGTGATGTCACAGTACAGGGATAATACAGACAGTGATGTCACAGTACAGGGATAATACACACAGTGATGTCACAGTACAGGGATAATACACACAGTGATGTCACAGTACAGGGATAATACACACAGCGATGTCACAGTACAGGGATAATACACACAGTGATGTCACAGTACAGGGATAATTCACACAGTGATGTCACAGTACAGGGATAATACACACAGTGATGTCACAGTACAGGGATAATACACACAGTGATGTCACAGTACAGGGATAATACACACAGTGATGTCACAGTACAGGGATAATACACACAGTGATGTCACAGTACAGGGGTAATACACACAGTGATGTCACAGTACAGGGATAATACACACAGTGATGTCACAGTACAGGGGTAATACACACAGTGATGTCACAGTACAGGAATAATACACACAGTGATGTCACAGTACAGGGATAATACACACAGCGATGTCACAGTACAGGGATAATACACACAGTGATGTCACAGTACAGGGATAATA
Source organism: Anomaloglossus baeobatrachus (assembly GCF_048569485.1). Taxonomy (NCBI): domain Eukaryota; kingdom Metazoa; phylum Chordata; class Amphibia; order Anura; family Aromobatidae; genus Anomaloglossus; species Anomaloglossus baeobatrachus. The sequence continues at coordinate 20,920,110 of NC_134362.1, forward strand.
CACACAGTGATGTCACAGTACAGGGATAATCCACACAGTGATGTCACAGTACAGGGGTAATACACACAGTGATGTCACAGTACAGGGATAATACACACAGTGATGTCACAGTACAGGGATAATACACACAGTGATGTCACAGTACAGGGATAATACACACAGTGATGTCACAGTACAGGGATAATACACACAGTGATGTCACAGTACAGGGATAATACACACAGTGATGTCACAGTACAGGGGTAATACACACAGTGATGTCACAGTACAGGGATAATACACACAGTGATGTCACAGTACAGGGGTAATACACACAGTGATGTCACAGTACAGGAATAATACACACAGTGATGTCACAGTACAGGGATAATACACACAGCGATGTCACAGTACAGGGATAATACACACAGTGATGTCACAGTACAGGGATAATACACACAGTGATGTCACAGTACAGGGATAATCCACACAGTGATGTCACAGTACAGGGGTAATACACACAGTGATGTCACAGTACAGGGATAATACACACAGTGATGTCACAGTACAGGGGTAATACACACAGCGATGTCACAGTACAGGGATAATACACACAGCGATGTCACAGTACAGGGATAATACACACAGCGATGTCACAGTACAGGGATAATACACACAGTGATGTCACAGTACAGGGATAATACACACAGTGATGTCACAGGACAGGGATAATACACACAGTGATGTCACAGGACAGGGATAATACACACAGTGATGTTACAGTACAGGGATAATACACACAGTGATGTCACAGTACAGGGATAATACACACAGTGATGTCACAATACAGGGATAATACACACAGTGATGTCACAGCACAGGGATAATACAGACAGTGATGTCACAGTACAGAGATAATACACACAGGGATGTCACAGCACAGGGATAATACAGACAGTGATGTCACAGTACAGGGATAATACAGACAGTGATGTCACAGTACAGGGATAATACACACAGTGATGTCACAGTACAGGGATAATACACACAGTGATGTCACAGTACAGGGATAATACACACAGGGATGTCACAGTACAGGGATAATACACACAGTGATGTCACAGTACAGGGATAATACACACAGTGATATCACAGTACAGGGATAATACACACAGTGATGTCAAAGTACAGGGATAATACACACAGTGATGTCACAGTACAGAGATAATACACACAGTGATGTCACAGTACAGGGATAATACACACAGTGATGTCACAGTACAGGGATAATACACACAGTGATGTCACAGTACAGGGGTAATGCACACAGTGATGTCACAGTACAGGGGTAATACACACAGTGATGTCACAGTACAGGGATAATACACACAGTGATGTCACAGTACAGGGGTAATACACACAATGATGTCACAGTACAGGGGTAATACACACAGTGATGTCACAGTACAGAGATAATGCACACAGTGATGTCACAGTACAGGGATTATACACACAGTGATGTCACAGTACAGGGATAATACACACAGTGATGTCACAGTACAGGGATAATACACACAGTGATGTCACAGTACAGGGATAATACACACAGTGATATCACAGTACAGGGATAATACACATAGTGATGTCACAGTACATGGATAATACACACAGTGATGTCACAGTACAGGGATAATACACACAGTGATGTCACAGTACAGGGATAATACACACAGTGATGTCACAGTACAGGGATAATACACACAGTGATGTCACAGTACAGGGATAATACACACAGGGATGTCACAGTACAGGGATAATACACACAGTGATGTCACAGTACAGGGATAATACACACAGTGATGTCACAGTACAGGGATGATACACACAGTGATGTCACAGTACAGGGATAATACACACAGTGATGTCACAGTACAGGGATGATACACACAGTGATGTCACAGTACAGGGATAATACACACAGTGATGTCACAGTACAGGGATAATACACACAGTGATGTCACAGTACAGGGATAATACACACAGTGATGTCACAGTACAGGGATAATAGACACAGTGATGTCACAGTACAGGGATGATACACACAGTGATGTCACAGTACAGGGGTAATACACACAGTGATGTCACAGTACAGGGATAACACACACAGTGATGTCACAGTACAGGGATTATACACACAGTGATGTCACAGTACAGGGATAATACACACAGTGATGTCACAGTACAGGGATAATACACACAGTGATGTCACAGTACAGGGATAATACACACAGTGATATCACAGTACAGGGATAATACACACAGTGATGTCACAGTACAGGGATAATAGACACAGTGATGTCACAGTACAGGGATGATACACACAGTGATGTCACAGTACAGGGGTAATACACACAGTGATGTCACAGTACAGGGATAACACACACAGTGATGTCACAGTACAGGGATTATACACACAGTGATGTCACAGTACAGGGATAATACACACAGTGATGTCACAGTACAGGGATAATACACACAGTGATGTCACAGTACAGGGATAATACACACAGTGATATCACAGTACAGGGATAATACACACAGTGATGTCACAGTACAGGGATAATACACACAGTGATGTCACAGTACAGGGATAATAGACACAGTGATGTCACAGTACAGGGATGATACACACAGTGATGTCACAGTACAGGGGTAATACACACAGTGATGTCACAGTACAGGGATAACACACACAGTGATGTCACAGTACAGGGATTATACACACAGTGATGTCACAGTACAGGGATAATACACACAGTGATGTCACAGTACAGGGATAATACACACAGTGATGTCACAGTACAGGGATAATACACACAGTGATATCACAATACAGGGATAATACACACAGTGATGTCACAGTACATGGATAATACACACAGTGATGTCACAGTACAGGGATAATACACACAGTGATGTCACAGTACAGGGATAATACACACAGTGATGTCACAGTACAGGGATAATACACACAGTGATGTCACAGTACAGGGATAATACACACAGGGATGTCACAGTACAGGGGTAATACACACAGTGATGTCACAGTACAGGGATGATACACACAGTGATGTCACAGTACAGGGATAATACACACAGTGATGTCACAGTACAGGGATGGTACACACACTGATGTCACAGTACAGGGATAATACACACAGTGATGTCACAGTACAGGGATAATACACACAGTGATGTCACAGTACAGGGATAATACACACAGTGATGTCACAGTACAGGGATAATACACACAGGGATGTCACAGTACAGGGATAATACACACAGTGATGTCACAGTACAGGGATAATACACACAGTGATGTCACAGTACAGGGATAATACGCACAGTGATGTCACAGTACAGGGATAATACACACAGGGATGTCACAGTACAGGGATAATACACACAGGGATGTCACAGTACAGGGATAATACACACAGTGATGTCACAGTACAGGGATAATAGACACAGTGATGTCACAGTACAGGGATAATACACACAGTGATGTCACAGTACAGGGATAATACACACAGCGATGTCACAGTACAGGGATAATGCACACAGCGATGTCACAGTACAGGGATTATACACACAGTGATGTCACAGTACAAGGAAAATACACACAGTGATGTCACAGTACAGGGAAAATACACACAGTGATGTCACAGTACAGAGATAATACACACAGTGATGTCACAGTACAGGGATAATACACACAGTGATGTCACAGTACAGGGATAGTACACACAGTGATGTCACAGTACAGGGATAATACACACAGTGATGTCACAGTACAGTTATAATACACACAGTGATGTCACAGTACAGGGATAATACACACAGTGATGTCACAGTACAGGGGTAATGCACACAGGGATGTCACAGTACAGGGAAAATACACACAGTGATGTCACAGTACAGGGATAATACACACAGTGATGTCACAGTACAGGGATAATACACACAGTGATGTCACAGTACAGGGATAATACACACAGTGATGTCACAGTACAGGGAAAATACACACAGTGATGTCACAGTACAGGGAAAATACACACAGTGATGTCACAGTACAGGGGTAATGCACACAGGGATGTCACAGTACAGGGATAATACACACAGTGATGTCACAGTACAGGGGTAATGCACACAGGGATGTCACAGTACAGGGAAAATACACACAGTGATGTCACAGTACAGGGATAATACACACAGTGATGTCACAGTACAGTTATAATACACACAGTGATGTCACAGTACAGGGATAATACACACAGTGATGTCACAGTACTGGGATAATACACACAGTGATGTCACAGTACAGGGATAATAGACACAGTGATGTCACAGTACAGGGATAATACACACAGTGATGTCCCAGTACAGGGATAATACACACAGTGATGTCACAGTACAGGGATAATAGACACAGTGATGTCACAGTACAGGGATAATACACACAGTGATGTCACAGTACAGGGGTAATACACACAGTGATGTCACAGTACAGGAATAATACACACAGTGATGTCACAGTACAGGGATAATACACACAGTGATGTCACAGTACAGGGATAATACACACAGTGATGTCACAGTACAGGGATAATACACACAGGGATGTCACAGTACAGGGATAATACACACAGTGATGTCACAGTACAGGGATAATACACACAGTGATGTCACAGTACAGGGATAATACACACAGTGATGTCACAGTACAGGGATAATAGACACAGTGATGTCACAGTACAGGGATGATACACACAGTGATGTCACAGTACAGGGGTAATACACACAGTGATGTCACAGTACAGGGATAACACACACAGTGATGTCACAGTACAGGGATTATACACACAGTGATGTCACAGTACAGGGATAATACACACAGTGATGTCACAGTACAGGGATAATACACACAGTGATGTCACAGTACAGGGATAATACACACAGTGATATCACAGTACAGGGATAATACACACAGTGATGTCACAGTACAGGGATAATAGACACAGTGATGTCACAGTACAGGGATGATACACACAGTGATGTCACAGTACAGGGGTAATACACACAGTGATGTCACAGTACAGGGATAACACACACAGTGATGTCACAGTACAGGGATTATACACACAGTGATGTCACAGTACAGGGATAATACACACAGTGATGTCACAGTACAGGGATAATACACACAGTGATGTCACAGTACAGGGATAATACACACAGTGATATCACAGTACAGGGATAATACACACAGTGATGTCACAGTACAGGGATAATACACACAGTGATGTCACAGTACAGGGATAATAGACACAGTGATGTCACAGTACAGGGATGATACACACAGTGATGTCACAGTACAGGGGTAATACACACAGTGATGTCACAGTACAGGGATAACACACACAGTGATGTCACAGTACAGGGATTATACACACAGTGATGTCACAGTACAGGGATAATACACACAGTGATGTCACAGTACAGGGATAATACACACAGTGATGTCACAGTACAGGGATAATACACACAGTGATATCACAATACAGGGATAATACACACAGTGATGTCACAGTACATGGATAATACACACAGTGATGTCACAGTACAGGGATAATACACACAGTGATGTCACAGTACAGGGATAATACACACAGTGATGTCACAGTACAGGGATAATACACACAGTGATGTCACAGTACAGGGATAATACACACAGGGATGTCACAGTACAGGGGTAATACACACAGTGATGTCACAGTACAGGGATGATACACACAGTGATGTCACAGTACAGGGATAATACACACAGTGATGTCACAGTACAGGGATGGTACACACACTGATGTCACAGTACAGGGATAATACACACAGTGATGTCACAGTACAGGGATAATACACACAGTGATGTCACAGTACAGGGATAATACACACAGTGATGTCACAGTACAGGGATAATACACACAGGGATGTCACAGTACAGGGATAATACACACAGTGATGTCACAGTACAGGGATAATACACACAGTGATGTCACAGTACAGGGATAATACGCACAGTGATGTCACAGTACAGGGATAATACACACAGGGATGTCACAGTACAGGGATAATACACACAGGGATGTCACAGTACAGGGATAATACACACAGTGATGTCACAGTACAGGGATAATAGACACAGTGATGTCACAGTACAGGGATAATACACACAGTGATGTCACAGTACAGGGATAATACACACAGCGATGTCACAGTACAGGGATAATGCACACAGCGATGTCACAGTACAGGGATTATACACACAGTGATGTCACAGTACAAGGAAAATACACACAGTGATGTCACAGTACAGGGAAAATACACACAGTGATGTCACAGTACAGAGATAATACACACAGTGATGTCACAGTACAGGGATAATACACACAGTGATGTCACAGTACAGGGATAGTACACACAGTGATGTCACAGTACAGGGATAATACACACAGTGATGTCACAGTACAGTTATAATACACACAGTGATGTCACAGTACAGGGATAATACACACAGTGATGTCACAGTACAGGGGTAATGCACACAGGGATGTCACAGTACAGGGAAAATACACACAGTGATGTCACAGTACAGGGATAATACACACAGTGATGTCACAGTACAGGGATAATACACACAGTGATGTCACAGTACAGGGATAATACACACAGTGATGTCACAGTACAGGGAAAATACACACAGTGATGTCACAGTACAGGGAAAATACACACAGTGATGTCACAGTACAGGGGTAATGCACACAGGGATGTCACAGTACAGGGATAATACACACAGTGATGTCACAGTACAGGGGTAATGCACACAGGGATGTCACAGTACAGGGAAAATACACACAGTGATGTCACAGTACAGGGATAATACACACAGTGATGTCACAGTACAGTTATAATACACACAGTGATGTCACAGTACAGGGATAATACACACAGTGATGTCACAGTACTGGGATAATACACACAGTGATGTCACAGTACAGGGATAATAGACACAGTGATGTCACAGTACAGGGATAATACACACAGTGATGTCCCAGTACAGGGATAATACACACAGTGATGTCACAGTACAGGGATAATAGACACAGTGATGTCACAGTACAGGGATAATACACACAGTGATGTCACAGTACAGGGGTAATACACACAGTGATGTCACAGTACAGGAATAATACACACAGTGATGTCACAGTACAGGGATAATACACACAGTGATGTCACAGTACAGGGATAATACACACAGTGATGTCACAGTACAGGGATAATACACACAGGGATGTCACAGTACAGGGATAATACACACAGTGATGTCACAGTACAGGGATAATACACACAGTGATGTCACAGTACAGGGATAATACATACAGTGATGTCACAGTACAGGAATAATACACACAGTGATGTCACAGTACAGGGATAACACACACAGTGATGTCACAGTACAGGGGTAATACACACAGTGATGTCACAGTACAGGGATAATACACACAGGGATGTCACAGTACAGGGATAATACACACAGTGATGTCACAGTACAGGGATAACACACACAGTGATGTCACAGTACAGGGGTAATACACACAGTGATGTCACAGTACAGGGATAATACACACAGTGATGTCACAGTACAGGGATAATACACACAGTGATGTCACAGTACAGGGATAATACACACAGTGATGTCACAGTACAGGGATAATACACACAGTGATGTCACAGTACAGGGATAATACACACAGTGATGTCACAGTACAGGGATAATACACACAGTGATGTCACAGTACAAGGAAAATACACACAGTGATGTCACAGTACAGGGAAAATACACACAGTGATGTCACAGTACAGAGATAATACACACAGTGATGTCACAGTACAGGGATAATACACACAGCGATGTCACAGTACAGGGGTAATACACACAGCGATGTCACAGTACATGGATAATACACACAGTGATGTCACAGTACAGGGAAAATACACACAGTGATGTCACAGTACAGAGATAATACATACAGTGATGTCACAGTACAAGGAAAATACACACAGTGATATCACAGTACAGGGATAATACACACAGTGATGTCACAGTACAGGGATAATACACACAGTGATGTCACAGTACAAGGAAAATACACACAGTGATGCCACAGTACAGGGATAATACACACAGTGATGTCACAGTACAGGGATAATACACACAGCGATGTCACAGTACAGGGATAATACACACAGTGATGTCACAGTACAGGGATAATACACACAGTGATGTCACAGTACAGGGATAATACACACAGTGATGTCACAGTACAGGGATAATACACACAGTGATGTCACAGTACAGGGAAAATACACACAGTGATGTCACAGTACAGAGATAATACACACAGTGATGTCACAGTACAGGGATAATACAAACAGTGATGTCACAGTACAGGGATAATACACACAGTGATGTCACAGTACAGGGGTAATACACACAGTGATGTCACAGTACAGGGATAATACACACAGCGATGTCACAGTACAGGGATAATACACACAGTGATGTCACAGTACAGGGATAATACACACAGTGATGTCACAGTACAGGGATAATACACACAGTGATGTCACAGTACAGGGATAATACACACAGTGATGTCACAGTACAGAGATAATACACACAGTGATGTCACAGTACAGGGATAATACACACAGTGATGTCACAGTACAGGGATAATAGACACAGTGATGTCACAGTACAGGGATAATACACACAGTGATGTCACAGTACAGGGATAATACACACAGTGATGTCACAGTACATGGATAATACACACAGCGATGTCACAGTACAGGGGTAATACACACAGCGATGTCACAGTACAGGGATAATACACACAGTGATGTCACAGTACAGGGATAATACACACAGTGATGTCACAGTACAGGGAAAATACACACAGTGATGTCACAGTACAGAGATAATACACACAGTGATGTCACAGTACAAGGAAAATACACACAGTGATATCACAGTACAGGGATAATACACACAGTGATGTCACAGTACAGGGATAATACACACAGTGATGTCACAGTACAAGGAAAATACACACAGTGATGCCACAGTACAGGGATAATACACACAGTGATGTCACAGTACAGGGATAATACACACAGTGATGTCACAGTACAGGGATAATACACACAGCGATGTCACAGTACAGGGATAATACACACAGTGATGTCACAGTACAGAGATAATACACACAGTGATGTCACAGTACAGGGATAATACACACAGTGATGTCACAGTACAGGGATAATACACACAGTGATGTCACAGTACAGGGATAATACACACAGTGATGTCACAGTACAGGGATAATACACACAGTGATGTCACAGTACAGGGATAATACACACAGTGATGTCACAGTACAGGGATAATAGACACAGTGATGTCACAGTACAGGGATAATATACACAGTGATGTCACAGTACAGGGATAATACACACAGTGATGTCACAGTACAGGGATAATACACACAGTGATGTCACAGTACAGGGGTAATACACACAGTGATGTCACAGTACAGGGATAATACACACAGTGATGTCACAGTACAGGGATAATACACACAGCGATGTCACAGTACAGGGATAATACACACAGTGATGTCACAGTACAGGCATAGTACACACAGCGATGTCACAGTACAGGGAAAATACACACAGTGATGTCACAGTACAGGGATAATACACACAGTGATGTCACAGTACAGGGATAATACACACAGTGATGTCACAGTACAGGAATAATACACACAGTGATGTCACAGTACAGGGATAATAGACACAGTGATGTCACAGTACAGGGATAATACACACAGTGATGTCACAGTACAGGGATACTACACACAGTGATGTCACAGTACAGGGATAATACACACAGTGATGTCACAGTACAGGGGTAATACACACAGTGATGTCACAGTACAGGGATAATACACACAGTGATGTCACAGTACAGGGATAATATACACAGTGATTCCACAGTACAGGGATAATACACACAGTGATGTCACAGTACAGGGATAATACACACAGTGATGTCACAGTACAGGGATAATACACACAGTGATGTCACAGTACAGGGATAATACACCCAGTGATGTCACAGTACAGGGGTAATACACACAGTGATGTCACAGTACAGGGATAATACACACAGTGATGTCACAGTACAGGGATAATACACACAGTGATGTCACAGTACAGGGATAATACACACAGTGATGTCACAGTACAGGGATAATACACCCAGTGATGTCACAGTACAGGGGTAATACACACAGTGATGTCACAGTACAGGGATAATACACACAGTGATGTCACAGTACAGGGATAATACACACAGTGATGTCACAGTACAGGGATAATACAAACAGTGATGTCACAGTACAAGGAAAATACACACAGTGATGTCACAGTACAGGGAAAATACACACAGTGATGTCACAGTACAGAGATAATACACACAGTGATGTCACAGTACAGGGATAATACACACAGTGATGTCACAGTACAGGGATAATAGACACAGTGATGTCACAGTACAGGGATAATACACACAGTGATGTCACAGTACCGGGATAATACACACAGTGATGTCACAGTACATGAATAATACACACAGTGATGTCACAGTACAGGGGTAATACACACAGCGATGTCACAGTACAGGTATAATACACACAGTGATGTCACAGTACAGGGATAATACACACAGCGATGTCACAGTACAGGGATAATACACACAGTGATGTCACAGTACAGGGATAATACACACAGCGATGTCACAGTACAGGGATAATACACACAGTGATGTCACAGTACAGGCATAGTACACACAGCGATGTCACAGTACAGGGAAAATACACACAGTGATGTCACAGTACAGGGATAATACACACAGTGATGTCACAGTACAGGGATAATACACACAGTGATGTCACAGTACAGGAATAATACACACAGTGATGTCACAGTACAGGGATAATAGACACAGTGATGTCACAGTACAGGGATAATACACACAGTGATGTCACAGTACAGGGATAATACACACAGTGATGTCACAGTACAGGGATAATACACACAGTGATGTCACAGTACAGGGGTAATACACACAGTGATGTCACAGTACAGGGATAATACACACAGTGATGTCACAGTACAGGGATAATATACACAGTGATTCCACAGTACAGGGATAATACACACAGTGATGTCACAGTACAGGGATAATACACACAGTGATGTCACATTACAGGGATAATACACACAGTGATGTCACAGTACAGGGATAATGCACACAGTGATGTCACAGTACAGGGATAATAGACACAGCGATGTCACAGTACAGGGATAATACACACAGTGATGTCACAGTACAGGGATAATACACACAGTGATGTCACAGTACAGGGATAATACACACAGTGATGCCACAGTACAGGGATAATACACACAGTTATGTCACAGTACAGGGATAATACACACAGTGATGTCACAGTACAGGGATAATACACACAGTGATGCCACAGTACAGGGATAATACACACAGTGATGTCACAGTACAGGGATAATGCACACAGTGATGTCACAGTAAAGGGATAATACACACAGTGATGTCACAGTACAGGGATAATACACACAGTGATGTCACAGTACAGGGATAATGCCCACAGCAATGTCACAGTACAGGGATAATACACACAGTGATGTCACAGTACAGGGATCATACACACAGTGATGTCACAGTACAGGAATAATACACACAGTGATGTCACAGTACAGGGATAATACACACAGTGATATCACAGTACAGGGATAATACACACAGTGATGTCACAGTACAGGGGTAATACACACAGTGATGTCACAGTACAGGGGTAATACACACAGTGATGTCACAGTACAGGGGTAATACACACAGTGGTGTCACAGTACAGGGATAATACACACAGTGATGTCACAGTACAGGGATAATACACACAGTGATGTCACAGTAAAGGGATAATACACACAGTGATGCCACAGTACAGGGATAATACACACAGTGATGTCACAGCACAGGGATAATACACACAGTGATGTCACAGTACAGGGATAGTACACACAGTGATGTCACAGTACAGGGATAATACACACAGTGATGTCACAGTACAGGGATAATACACAGTGATGTCACAGTACAGGGATAATACACACAGTGATGTCACAGTACAGGGATAATACATACAGTGATGTCACAGTACAGGGATAATACACACAATGATGTCACAGTACAGGGATAATACACACAGTGATGTCACAGTACAGGGATAATACACACAATGATGTCACAGTACAGGGGTAATACACACAGTGATGTCACAGTACAGGGATAATACACACAATGATGTCACAGTACAGGGATAATACACACAGCGATGTCATAGTACAGGGATAATACACACAATGATGTCACAGTACAGGGATAATACACACAGCAAAGTCACAGTACAGGGATAATACACACAGTGATGTCACAGTACAGGGATAATAGATAATACACACAGTGATGTCACAGTACAGGGTTAATACACACAGTGATGTCACAGTACAGGGATAATACACACAGTGATGTCACAGTACAGGGATAATACACACAGTGATGTCACAGTACAGGGTTAATACACACAGTGATGTCACAGTACAGGGATAATACACACAGTGATGTCACAGTACAGGGATAATACACACAGTGATGTCACAGTACAGGGATAATACACACAGTGATGTCACAGTACAGGGATAATACACACAGTGATGTCACAGTACAGGGATAATACACAAAGTGATGTCACAGTACAGGGAAAATACACACAGTGATGTCACAGTGCAGGGATAATACACATAGGGATGTCACAGTACAGGGATAATACACACAGTGATGTCACAGTACAGGGATAATACACACAGTGATGTCACAGTACAGGGATAATACACACAGTGATGTCACAGTAAAGGGATAATACACACAGTGATGCCACAGTACAGGGATAATACACACAGTGATGTCACAGCACAGGGATAATACACACAGTGATGTCACAGTACAGGGATAGTACACACAGTGATGTCACAGTACAGGGATAATACACACAGTGATGTCACAGTACAGGGATAATACACACAGTGATGTCACAGTACAGGGATAATACACACAGTGATGTCACAGTACAGGGATAATACACACAGTGATGTCACAGTACAGGGATAATACACACAATGATGTCACAGTACAGGGATAATACACACAGTGATGTCACAGTACAGGGATAATACACAGAGTGATGTGACAGTACAGGGATAATACACACAGTGATGTCACAGTACAGGGATAATACACACAGTGATGTCACAGTACAGGGATAATACACACAGTGATGTCACAGTACAGGGATAATACATACAGTGATGTCACAGTACAGGGATAATACACACAATGATGTCACAGTACAGGGATAATACACACAGTGATGTCACAGTACAGGGATAATACACACAATGATGTCACAGTACAGGGGTAATACACACAGTGATGTCACAGTACAGGGATAATACACACAATGATGTCACAGTACAGGGATAATACACACAGCGATGTCATAGTACAGGGATAATACACACAATGATGTCACAGTATAGGGATAATACACACAATGATGTCACAGTACAGGGATAATACACACAATGATGTCATAGTACAGGGAAAATACACACAGTGATGTCACAGTACAGGGATAATACACACAGCGATGTCACAGTACAGGGATAATACACACAGCGATGTCACAGTACAGGGATAATACACACAGTGATGTCACAGTACAGGGATAATACACACAATGATGTCACAGTACAGGGGTAATACACACAATGATGTCACAGTACAGGGATAATACACACAATGATGTCACAGTACAGGGATAATACACACAATGATGTCACAGTACAGGGATAATACACACAATGATGTCACAGTACAGGGATAATACACACAGTGATGTCACAGTACAGGGATAATACACACAGTGATGTCACAGTACAGGGATAATACACACAGTGATGTCACAGTACAGGGATAATACACACAGCAAAGTCACAGTACAGGGATAATACACACAGTGATGTCACAGTACAGGGATAATACACACAGTGATGTCACAGTACAGGGTTAATACACACAGTGATGTCACAGTACAGGGATAATACACACAGTGATGTCACAGTACAGGGATAATACACACAGTGATGTCACAGTACAGGGATAATACACACAGTGATGTCACAGTACAGGGAAAATACACACAGTGATGTCACAGTGCAGGGATAATACACATAGGGATGTCACAGTATAGGAATTATCTACTCAGTAATTATATTGTTGGCCGCCATACCAGCTGTAATGTCTATACTCCCTATAGCTTCATCCAACTTCCATAAAATAATACCCATAAAAATGTAACAACAAATCCCTATGTGATCTCAACAAGGGAGGAAATTGAGTTTTGATTTGTTGATATCTGAGTCACAGCCGCGGTAACAATGCAGGTATGAATATTCACGTTTTCTGCCGCCGTCGGTTTACATATTGTCCCCTGCACTCCGGTACAGAAAACGAGGCTGGAGCAATAAACAGTAATGACATGTTTAATAAAACGCATATTTGTCAGCGCCGCGCCGCGCTTTACAGCTCGCAGATCAGATCTGAATTTTGCCTATTTAACATGCAAATTATTGGTGAAGCCGATTAATTCTCACAATTGATGATATTATTTCCTCTTCATACACTTGTATAATTACAGCCTGAGACATGCGCCGCCATAGCGTGCACCACAAATGTGTTCTTAGATTTGTTTGCTGCCATGTGTATAATTGGTAAATGTGTATAATTATAAAATACGGCTTTTCCATAGTAAAATAGTGAGTAATATTGCAACGCAATGCAGCCAGTCATCTGTGAACCTGCATGTGATTGGAGGACTGCTGCACGGCTCTGTAATTAAAGGGGTTTTCTTAATATCATACTAATTAAAGGTATATTCTGGTCCATTGGGTAGGTGTCCCCAGGCAATCATCCCTGCTGATTGACATGGAGGAGTTGGATGGTCATTCCAATGCCCTGCTGATCTATTTTAAAGCACCACTCCGTTTTTTTAATTTTACCCATGGAGTGGTCCTTTAAATCTAAGTCCCCGGACTCCTGCTCATAATCACCCTCTGACGGCTTCACCTTCTATCACCACTTCTCCTGTTGGAATCTGGCAATTTGTGGCCTGCCGTCAGCTCCAGTGTTTTATGGACATGCCAAAGGCCAAAAGTAAATAAAAGTCTATGAGAGCCTTATTTTAGCCTTGTTCTGGCTCTCATAGACTTGTATTCAGCACTTGTGATGTAACCATCCAGTCAAAAGTTTCAGGTACAAGATGGAGGTGTCAGATGCTGAGTATAAGAAATGGGGTAGGGGACTTAGATTTAAAGTCCCACTTCAGCAGTGAAATAAAGAAAAATGCTGGAATGGTGCGTTAAATCTAGTCCCCTGACCCCATGTCTCATAATCACACTCTGGCGGCTTCACCTTCTATCACTACGGCTCCTGTTGGAATCTGGCAATTTGTGACCTGCCGGCAGCTCCAGTGTTTTATGGACATGCCAAAGGCCAAAAGTAAATAAAAGTCTATGAGAGCCTTATTTCAGCCTTGTTCTGGCTCTCATAGACTTGTATTCAGCCCTTCTGATGTATCCAACCAGTCAGAAGTTGCAGGTACAAGATGGAGAATGATTATAAGAAATGGGTCTCGGGACTTAGATTTAAAGCCCCACTTCAGCTGTGAAATAAAGAAAAATGCTGGAGGAGTGCTTTAAATCTAGTCTCCTGACCCCTATCTCATAATCATCCTCTGGCGGCTTCACTATGGCTCCTGTTGGAGTCTAGCGATTTGTGATCTGCCAGCAGCTCCAATGTTTCATGGAACCTACTGGAGGTCACAAGTCAATAAAAGTCTATGAGAGCCTCATTCTGGCCCCATTCTTTCTCTCATAGACTTGTATTGAGCACTTGTGACATAACCAGCCAGTCAGAACTTACAGGTACAAGATGGAGGTGTCGGAGGCTGAGTATAAGAAAGGGGGCAGGGGATTTAGATTTAATGCCCCATGTTATGATCCGGAACCATGGAAGACCACCATAATTCATTGGTAAAAGGTGACAAGAGCATTGGCAACTAATATGGCCGCCATCCCCTTACTAACCATCAACACTAGAAGTAGCTGAGGGGTGAACTAACATCCTGTGCACCGTGAACCCAGCCGGAGAACTAGCTATCCTAAAGGAAGGAAAGATGAATAACTCTCTGCCTCAGAAAATAGATAAAGAATAGCAAGCCCCCCACATTCAAAGACTGTGGTGATGTAGGAAAACACAATTGACAGAAAGATGATAGGATTAGCAAAAGGTGAGGCCCCCACTGACTAAAATAGGAAAGGACAGGAAAGGGGCTGATGGTGGCCAGAGAAAAACCCTGCAAAATTCCAAATTCCTGATAGTACAAAAAGGCCCTCAGATCGCACGATCTGCACTCCGTCCTATACCAGGCGCTCTTGTCATACCAATGAACAGAAAACAAGAATCATTACAAATTCAAAAAGCCACAAACACATGGACTTAAAGGAGCTATACTCCAAACATAACTGCAGGGAGTTTCCCAGCTAAGCAACTGAGAGGGAAGATCCCTGCATGCAAATTAACTGAAAACAACCACAGCAAATGACAAACTCAGATAAGTGTAAAAGAACCAAACAACAAATAAAGAACAAAGCACTTATCTGGGGTAGATGTGGTGTGGAGCAGAATGAAGCAGGCTGGTGAACAAACAACAACTGACATCCGGCATAGCCTGCTATCAGACCAGGATTTAAATAACCAGAGAGTTAGCAATGGAAACGCCCATTGCTCAACACACCCAACACACCTGGTCTATGTCCAAACCATTCCTGGCCACAAGAGGGAGCCTCCCAGCAGCTAAAGCATAACTGACATTCACAACAGCCCCACATCAGCTGAGAAATAAAGAAAAATGCTGGAGTGGTGCTTTAAATCTATGCCCCCTGACCCCTATCTCATAATTAGCCTTCTGCGGCTTCACTATGGCTCCTGTTGGAATCTAGCGATTTGTGATCTGTTGGCAGCTCCAATGTTTATTGGAACCCACTGGAGGTCACAAATCAATAAAAGTCTATGAGAGCCTCATTCTGGCCCCATTCTTGCTCTCATAGACTTGTATTGAGCACTTGTGTCGTAGCCAGCCAGAAGTTACGGGCACAAGATGGAGCCACGAGACTGGAGTGGAGCTGGAAAAAGAGTTGAAGCCACCAGAAACTATAAGAAGTATAAGAAACGCGCAGGGGATTTAGATTTAAAGCCCCACTCCAGCTGTGAAATAAAGAAAAAACTGGAGTGGTGTTTTAAGTCTATGGAGCTAACCTAAAATACCTTGAAGCTATCACATTACATGGAAGAGCACAATCAGGACTATTATAGCCAGTATAAAAGCTGATGCATGGAATGTAGCAGCCATATTAAAGTGAATCATGATAGTTAAAGGAAATCAGAGCTAGATAGGAAGAGAAAGCCCTAAAACATTGGCCAACTACTACAGATAATATTGCGTTGTTCAACCGCAGCAGTGAAGAAGGAGATGGAAGACTGAAAATAATTAAGAAATTCAGTTGTTAGTGATAGATCGGAGAGGTGCCAGCAGCGGTGTCAGACAGTATGATTGATCAGTAATATGGTGGAGCTTCCATCTGTCATGATTCATTGGAATTACAATTACAAACTTTTTCTTTATTCTTAATGCACTAGTATGCAGCAGCAAAGCAGCACATTTTTATTTCCTGAAAAAAAAAAACCCTTCTAAATCATTATTAGTTACAAATTGTGTGCTTGCGTGCCACAAGTAACTTTTTGTGAAGGGGGAGTATTTTCTTTTAAATGTACAAAAGAAAATTTCCCAAAATCCAGTCATTCAACTGCAACTTCCTATTTCACAACGTTTGCGTGTTGCAAACAAATTTTTGGCAATTCTGATTTACTAGTCAAATTTTACATCTGTACATGGCTCACTAATACAGCGCTCTGTTGCAGGTGCTGAATTTTTGGATGTGCATCAATGTATCATTTGTAATTTTAGTTTTGGTTTTTTTTGAGGGGAGGAAGTTTAAATTTTGTTAAATATATTAAAAATATAGATATTTTACTGTCCATGTCTGTTTTCTGCAAATCTGTGCATTTCTTATTTTGACCTTTTAGGCAAGGGTGGAATCATTAGGATTGAAAATATTGTGAAAAATGAATTATTCTGTTTCTCAAAATGTAAACTAAAAGGTAAAGTGGCAATGACAGTGGATGGGGGAGTGTGGTATGTGGGAGCTGATAGCAGCAGCAAAAGCATCACCACAAATGACACCAAATAAAGGCCACAATGGCCCTCCTTTGCCTCCAGTAAGCATCTTAGTGGAGAGGAAGTAGAGGGCATTATTGAATATATGGCACATCACTGGTCTCAATCACAGCAGGATGATGTTACCTCTGACAGCGACACCATCAGTTCTGTACAGAATGGTTTGGAAGATCACAAATGACTTCGAGGGATAATTTTTTTGATCATAAAAAAAACACATGAAAAAAGTCCACTGTGTTATTAACCCCTTCCCGCCATAGCCTATTTTCACCTTTCTGACCAGGCCTATCTATTTCATTTGTCACAAAGGAGAAGCACTAAATTCCTTCTATATTTCACCCTTCATGATGTAAAAAAGCATTTACTTTAATGTTTAATTTACAATAAAGTGTCTATCTACCTATCTACCTATCTATCTATCTATCTATCTATCCCTCTATCCCGCTATCTATCTATCTATCCCTCTATTTATCCCTCTATCTATCTATCTATCTATCTATCTATCTATCTATCTATCTATCTATCTATCTATCTATCTATCTATCTATCTATCTATCTATCCCTCTATCTATCTATCTATCTATCTATCCCTCTATCTATCTATCTATCTATCTATCTATCTATCTATCCCTCTATCTATCTATCTATCTATCCCTCTATCTATCTATCTATCTATCCCTCTATCTATCTATCTATCTATCTATCCCTCTATCTATCTATCTATTATCTATCTATCCCTCTATCATCTATCTGTCTATCTATCTATCTATCCCTCTATCATCTATCTATCCATCCATCTATCTATCTATCCCTCTATCATCTATCTATCTATCTATCTATCCCTCTATCATCTATCTATCTATCTATCTATCTATCCCTCTATCATCTATCTATCTATCTATCCCTCTATCTATCATCTATCTATCTATCTATCTCTATCTATCCATCTATCTATCTATCTATCCCTCTATCTATCTATCTATCCCTCTATCATCTATCCATGCATCTATCTATCTATCTATCTATCTATCCCTCTGTCATCTATCTATCTATCTATCCCTCTATCATCTATCTATCTATCTATCCCTCTATCTATCTATCTATCTATCTATCCCTCTATCTATCTATCTATCTATCTATCCCTCTATCTATCTATCCATCTATCTATCTATCTATCTATCCCTCTATCTATCTATCTATCTATCTACCCCTCTATCTATCTATCGATCTATCTATCTATCTATCTATCTATCTATCTATCCCTCTATCTATCTATCTATCTATCTACCCCTCTATCTATCTATCGATCTATCTATCTATCTATCTATCTATCCCTCTATCTATCTATCTATCTATCTACCCCTCTATCTATCTATCTATCGATCTATCTATCTATCTATCTATCTATCTATCTATCTACCCCTCTATCTATCTATCGATCTATCTATCTATCTATCTATCTATCTATCTATCTATCTATCTATCTATCTATCTATCTATCTATCTATCCCTCTATCTATCTATCCCTCTATCTATCTATCCCTCTATCTATCTATCTATCTATCTATCTATCCCTCTATCTATCTATCCCTCTATCTATCTATCCTTCTATCCATCTATCCCTCATCGTGAGTAACAATCACAGACGCCGATGGGCGGCGGAAAACAGTGCATATGCATGAGGCTAATAAGTGGCCCCGGAAGTGAATGAGCAGACACGGCAGCAGTTACAGCCACACCGGATCATTAGTAACTATGAAGCACTTGCTCCTATCCCTCTATACCTTCTACCACCATTTTTAATTGCCAGATTCTGGTCCCCATAGACTTATATGGGGACGTGTATCCGGACCGATAAGCGCTTGATTCATTTTTCTTTTCTTTATTTTCCTTTATATTTTTGTTTCTTGAGTTAACGGATCTGAATCAATTCCCGGAATTCCCTGATGTACTTTTACAGTCCGGGTCCGCCCATCACTAATCTCTATCCGTCTATCACTGATGTATATGTATATATATACAGTGCCTACAAGTAGTCTTCAACCCCCTGCAGATTTAGCAGGTTTGATAAGATGCAAATAAGTTAGGGCCTGCAAACTTCAAACAAGAGCAGGATTTATTAACAGATGCATAAATCTTACAAACCAACAAGTTATGTTGCTCAGTTAAATTTTAATACATTTTCAACATAAAAGTGGGGGTCAATTATTATTCAACCCCTAGGTTTAATATTTTGTGGAATAACCCTTGTTTGCAATTACAGCTAATAATCGTCTTTTATAAGACCTGATCAGGCCGGCACAGGTCTCTGGAGTTATCTTGGCCCACTCCTCCATGCAGATCTTCTCCAAGTTATCTAGGTTCTTTGGGTGTCTCATGTGGACTTTAATCTTGAGCTCCTTCCACAAGTTTTCAATTGGGTTAAGGTCAGGAAACTGACTAGGCCACTGCAACACCTTGATTTTTTACCTCTTGAACCAGGCCTTGGTTTTCTTGGCTGTGTGCTTTGGGTCGTTGTCTTGTTGGAAGATGAAATGACGACCCATCTTAAGATCCTTGATGGAGGAGCGGAGGTTCTTGGCCAAAATCTCCAGGTAGGCCGTGCTATCCATCTTCCCATGGATGCGGACCAGATGGCCAGGCCCCTTGGCTGAGAAACAGCCCCACAGCATGATGCTGCCACCACCATGCTTGACTGTAGGGATGGTATTCTTGGGGTCGTATGCAGTGCCATCCAGTCTCCAAACGTCACGTGTGTGGTTGGCACCAAAGATCTCGATCTTGGTCTCATCAGACCAGAGAACCTTGAACCAGTCTGTCTCAGAGTCCTCCAAGTGATCATGAGCAAACGTAGATGAGCCTTGACATGACGCTTTGAAAGTAAAGGTACCTTACGGGCTCGTCTGGAACGGAGACCATTGCGGTGGAGTACGTTACTTATGGTATTGACTGAAACCAATGTCCCCACTGCCATGAGATCTTCCCGGAGCTCCTTCCTTGTTGTCCTTGGGTTAGCTTTGACTCTTCGGACAAGCCTGGCCTCAGCACGGGTAATACCTTTCAAAGGCTGTCCAGGCTGTGGAAGGCTAACAGTAGTTCCATAAGCCTTCCACTTCCGGATGATGCTCCCAACAGTGGAGACAGGTAGGCCCAACTCCTTGGAAAGGGTTTTGTACCCCTTGCCAGCCTTGTGACCCTCCACGATCTTGTCTCTGATGCTCCTTTGTCTTTCCCATGTTGACCAAGTATGAGTGCTGTTCACAAGTTTGGGGAGGGTCTTAATTAGTCAGAAAAGGCTGGAAAAAGAGATAATTAATCCAAACATGTGAAGCTCATTGTTCTTTGTGCCTGAAATACTTCTTAATACTTTAGGGGAACCAAACAGAATTCTGGTGGATTGAGGGGTTGAATAATAAATTACCCTCTGAATAAACTTTTCACAATTTAAAAAAAAAATAATAAAAAAAGAAATAACATTTTTTTTTGCTGCATTTCACACTTCCACGCGGACAAGAGTTTTTAAAGGTGCAAAGAAGTGCATAAGTTTATTATAAACACACAGTGAGGATGAACATCCGGGACATCATAAAAACATATTAATAAAATATAATACACGGACAACCCCAATAAATAGTAAATACTCAAACAACCTCAGTCATGTTGGTTCATTATCATGTGGTCATATACTGCGGGTCACAGAAAAAAGTGCAAAGACTGCATGTCAAGCGAACCGTATTAAGTGCACGGATAAGCTACTGTGGTATAAAATAGCATTTGGCACAGCCACACATGCAATGCTGCAGATGAAGGACAGGGTTACATATCAAACACATGTCATATGGGTTTCTATAGGGCGGCATAACCTGGAATCAAGTTAGAGCCAAAGTCATGGTGCATATGAACACATTACCCCCGGTCCCAAAGGGACCCCTGCGCAGATCAAATGTGGGTAATGATCCCTGAACCATACACTTGAAGTCGTGGAGTGGTTGGAGGAAGGGGGTCCGTGGATAAGGAGCCTCAGAAGAGCCAGCCTACGTACGTTTCGATTAGGTTAATCTTCGTCAGGGAAGAGGCATCTCCTGACACTCCCCCCTGACACCAGGCTTTAAATGGCGATGCGGTAAGTGCCGAACCCGGAAGTCCCGTTATCGGCGCGCGCACCATGTGACCTAGGAGATCGCGCGAGACGCCAGCCGTCACGCCGTGCTCGCGCATGCGCGGGAGCGGGGACGCGTCACCAAGGCTCCCGCGCATGCGCGCGACGCTCAGACGGCGGCAGCCCCGAGCGAACCACCCAGGGCATGGCGCGCACGCACTGAGACGACCGTAATGCGTGGAAAAAGCTATTATAGTATGTATGACACATTGGCAGCATAACAGTCCCGAAGTATCACATCATTATAAGTACATCATATCGAAAATCCATTCTCAGAGTTCATGTGTAGATCGGGAAAATGTTGCTGCACAGATGTTTTTGATGTTGAAATTCTAATTTCTATGTCCTACAAACAAAACATAGGGCATATTCATATTATACAAGCCTGGATACAGGGGAGAATGTAAAAAACATATAAATGATAAAAAAAAGGATAAAATAGATAAAACCAGATACAGGTGAATGAGAGGGATGGTGAAATCCACTGATGGAAAATACTGATAAACAGCAATATCAAGGCTGGATGTCATTAGGCATTAATGGAACCACAGGAGAGAAGGAAATGTGATCAAATATGGATCAGTTTCACAAAAATGGAGCATAGCTCACTGATTCATTTAATCCTTTTGGGACCAGTGTATCCAGGGTCACGATCCACTTAGTCTCGCACTGCGCCAGGCGTTTCTTGAGATCACCACCCCTGACTCCTCCTGTTATCACATCGATTCCTCTTATTTTTAATTTGGAGGGATCACAGGAATGGTGAGCTCTGAAATGCCTGGGCAGTGTCTTAAGTGTTGACGGGTCCACTTCTGTTTTGGCCGCAGCAATATCCCTCACGTGTTCCCTGACCCTGATGCGGAGCTCACGTGATGTGAGCCCCACATAGGTCAGGGGGCATGTGCATGTAGCAAAATACACCACGTGTGTTGTGCCACACGTGATGTAGTGCTTGATGTTGTAATTTCTAGTCCCATCCGAAGAATGGAACATGTGAGTTCGAAGGATACTGCTGCAGGCCACACAGTGACCACAGGGAAAACAACCCTGTGGAGGTCCACGGGACCCGAATGGATTCACCCTGGGAGGGATGTAGTGACTCTGGACCAAGAAGTCTCTCAGATTCCTAGCTCTCCTGGAAACCATCAAAGGATTCGGGGCAAGTGTTTCGGCTAATACCGGATCTGTCATCAGAACCGGCCAGTGTTTTTTTAAGATATTCCGCATGGTTTCCCATTCCTGGTTATATGTGCCAATGAATCTCACCGCATTATTATGTTCTTCCTTCTTTTTTGGGGTATCAGTGAGCAGCTGTAGCCGGGGGGTCCTCTTGGCCCGATTATAACCGGCCCGGATGCTTCTGCCACTGTAACCCCTCTCACGAAATCGGTCCCTGAGATCAGACGACTGGGCCTCAAAGTTCTTACTAGATGAGCATATCCGCCTCATCCTTAGATATTGACCGGTGGGGATGGCACGAATTGTTGATGGATTATGGGCAGATGAGGCGTGCAGAAATGCATTGACGGACGTCTCCTTGCGGAAGACGTCCGTCTGGACCAACCCCCTATGATCCACAGTGATCATAATGTCAAGGAAGTCGATCTTGCATCTACTGCTTTTATAAGTGAGTTTGATGTTAAGATTATTAGTGTTTAACTGCCTCATAAACTCATTGAGCTGCTCGACCGGGCCCTGCCACACAAACAAAATGTCGTCGATGTATCTTAGCCAGCACTGCACATGGGTACTCAGTCCGCGGCCCTCGTCCGCAAACACCAGCCTCTCCCAGAACCCCAGGAAGAGGCCAGCGTACGAGGGCGCGCAGGCCGCACCCATGGCAGTGCCACGTTGCTGTAAGTAGTACACATCCTTAAAGACGAAAAAGTTATGCGACAGGGCAAACTCAAGCAGCTCAATGATGAATTCGCCCAATTCGCCACCCCGACCGGCCATCTCCAGAAAGAAGCGCACTGCTTGTATTCCATCTACATGGGAAATACATGTATAAAGGCTCTCAACGTCGGCTGTGACAAGGATCATATCGTCTTCCAAACAAATGCCGTCAATGCGCCGTAGGACGTCCGTGGTGTCACGAACATATGAGGGTAGTGTCTCAACCAGAGATTTAAGGTGATAATCAATGAATTTGCAAATGGGATCACACAAACCCTCTATGCCGGACACAATCGGACGTCCAGGCGGATTGACAGCATCTTTATGGATCTTAGGGAGTATATAGAACGTGGGCACTCTAGGATATTTTCTACATAAGCCATCAAACATTTTTTTGTTAATGAGGCCAATGTCTAGGGCCCTTTGTAATATTGCGGTAAGTTCGGTGGAAAATACAACCAGGGGATTGGAGGGGAGTCTCCTGTATGTGCTCCTGTCTCTGAGTTGTCTAAGAACTTCATGTTCATATTTATCACAGGAAAGCACCACAATATTCCCCCCCTTATCCGCTGGTTTGATGACAATATCATTGAAGCCTTGTAACTCAGTCAAGGCCGTTCTCAATGGGCGGGTCAAGTTATCATATTTCCGTCTAGTTGGAATCTGTTTAAATTCCTCACTAACCATTTTGGTGAAAATATCAATTGCGGGGCTAATTGATAGTGGGGGGAATTTAGTTGATTTAAGTAACAGATTATCTGGAAACATACCTGCAGTCGGAGCCTCCTGTTCCTGAAGTAAATCCTCAAGATTTTTGATGGCTTCTTTCTCCACCTGGTTGTCGGACCCGGCATTCCGCTTATGAAAGAGTTTTTTAAGAATTAATTTACGTGAAAATAAATTAAGGTCCTTCAAAGCCGAAAAGAAATGAAAGGCATTAGAGGGAGAAAAAGTCAAACCACGTGATAGGACCTCCACCTGATCAACAGTGAGCACCCGTGAGGACAAGTTGATTACCTGTAATCTATTTCCTTGGCGTTTGTTCTTGCCATATGTTACAGGTGGTCGGGCTCTGTTTTTGACACGTGCCCCGACCGTTTCACCCGTGTCCATGGAGCTCACTGAAGCTCCAGAGGAGGACCCACCAGCAGAGGTTTGTGACACAATTGAGGAAGATCTCAATCTAGGATTTCTATTGGAAATGTCTCCAATACGTCCTCTCGTCGTGTCGGTTCTCCATCTATAGGCTCTCTTAGTCGAGTAATCCAAGATATCTCTGTTCAATTTCTTCAGCTTGAAGGCCTTAATATCACGTTCCCACCTTTCAAGTTCCTTGTCCATATCAGCGTTAAAGCGGGTGACGACACCAGGTGTACATGTGTCAATTAATTTTTTCTCAAGTGATTCCAGCTCGGCCTCAATTGGAACCAATGAGGACGAGTTGTGATCCCAGAGCAGGGCTAGTAAGCCCCGAGAGCAGGTCTGCGCCAGTTCTTCCCATTTCGTTTTAAAAGTTTCGTCATCTAATGGAAAGGAGGGGAATACCTGTATACGGAGTCCCCTGGGCACCAAATCTTTTTCCAAATACTTGCCCAGAAACGCCTTATTCCACCACAGCCTAGTTCTCTTTCTGAGTAAATCTTTATATTTAAGCATTATAGTTTCATCAGTTTGGACACCATCACTCCCGCCACCTGATGCCCCACCGGTCTTGAGGACATCATCAATCTGTAATTGCCAGGTATTGTCCCTGGCCCGAAAATTCATGGTCGGTAGGGAGCTATCTGTGGTAAACAGAAAAGAGACAATTAAAGGGAGAAAACTCCACAACACCATACTGTAGGGTGAAGGGTGGGTCCAAGGATTATTGGATCCCCATCCCAGGCACCAACTCAATGTATTATGCAATTCAAGAGGACAAGAGTTTTTAAAGGTGCAAAGAAGTGCATAAGTTTATTATAAACACACAGTGAGGATGAACATCCGGGACATCATAAAAACATATTAATAAAATATAATACACGGACAACCCCAATAAATAGTAAATACTCAAACAACCTCAGTCATGTTGGTTCATTATCATGTGGTCATATACTGCGGGTCACAGAAAAAAGTGCAAAGACTGCATGTCAAGCGAACCGTATTAAGTGCACGGATAAGCTACTGTGGTATAAAATAGCATTTGGCACAGCCACACATGCAATGCTGCAGATGAAGGACAGGGTTACATATCAAACACATGTCATATGGGTTTCTATAGGGCGGCATAACCTGGAATCAAGTTAGAGCCAAAGTCATGGTGCATATGAACACATTACCCCCGGTCCCAAAGGGACCCCTGCGCAGATCAAATGTGGGTAATGATCCCTGAACCATACACTTGAAGTCGTGGAGTGGTTGGAGGAAGGGGGTCCGTGGATAAGGAGCCTCAGAAGAGCCAGCCTACGTACGTTTCGATTAGGTTAATCTTCGTCAGGGAAGAGGCATCTCCTGACACTCCCCCCTGACACCAGGCTTTAAATGGCGATGCGGTAAGTGCCGAACCCGGAAGTCCCGTTATCGGCGCGCGCACCATGTGACCTAGGAGATCGCGCGAGACGCCAGCCGTCACGCCGTGCTCGCGCATGCGCGGGAGCGGGGACGCGTCACCAAGGCTCCCGCGCATGCGCGCGACGCTCAGACGGCGGCAGCCCCGAGCGAACCACCCAGGGCATGGCGCGCACGCACTGAGACGACCGTAATGCGTGGAAAAAGCTATTATAGTATGTATGACACATTGGCAGCATAACAGTCCCGAAGTATCACATCATTATAAGTACATCATATCGAAAATCCATTCTCAGAGTTCATGTGTAGATCGGGAAAATGTTGCTGCACAGATGTTTTTGATGTTGAAATTCTAATTTCTAGGTCCTACAAACAAAACATAGGGCATATTCATATTATACAAGCCTGGATACAGGGGAGAATGTAAAAAACATATAAATGATAAAAATGTACTTATAATGATGTGATACTTCGGGACTGTTATGCTGCCAATGTGTCATACATACTATAATAGCTTTTTCCACGCATTACGGTCGTCTCAGTGCGTGCGCGCCATGCCCTGGGTGGTTCGCTCGGGGCTGCCGCCGTCTGAGCGTCGCGCGCATGCGCGGGAGCCTTGGTGACGCGTCCCCGCTCCCGCGCATGCGCGAGCACGGCGTGACGGCTGGCGTCTCGCGCGATCTCCTAGGTCACATGGTGCGCGCGCCGATAACGGGACTTCCGGGTTCGGCACTTACCGCATCGCCATTTAAAGCCTGGTGTCAGGGGGGAGTGTCAGGAGATGCCTCTTCCCTGACGAAGATTAACCTAATCGAAACGTACGTAGGCTGGCTCTTCTGAGGCTCCTTATCCACGGACCCCCTTCCTCCAACCACTCCACGACTTCAAGTGTATGGTTCAGGGATCATTACCCACATTTGATCTGCGCAGGGGTCCCTTTGGGACCGGGGGTAATGTGTTCATATGCACCATGACTTTGGCTCTAACTTGATTCCAGGTTATGCCGCCCTATAGAAACCCATATGACATGTGTTTGATATGTAACCCTGTCCTTCATCTGCAGCATTGCATGTGTGGCTGTGCCAAATGCTATTTTATACCACAGTAGCTTATCCGTGCACTTAATACGGTTCGCTTGACATGCAGTCTTTGCACTTTTTTCTGTGACCCGCAGTATATGACCACATGATAATGAACCAACATGACTGAGGTTGTTTGAGTATTTACTATTTATTGGGGTTGTCCGTGTATTATATTTTATTAATATGCTTTTATGATGTCCCGGATGTTCATCCTCACTGTGTGTTTATAATAAACTTATGCACTTCTTTGCACCTTTAAAAACTCTTGTCCTCTTGAATTGCATAATACATTGAGTTGGTGCCTGGGATGGGGATCCAATAATCCTTGGACCCACCCTTCACCCTACAGTATGGTGTTGTGGAGTTTTCTCCCTTTAATTGTCTCTTTTCTGTTTACCACAGATAGCTCCCTACCGACCATGAATTTTCGGGCCAGGGACAATACCTGGCAATTACAGATTGATGATGTCCTCAAGACCGGTGGGGCATCAGGTGGCGGGAGTGATGGTGTCCAAACTGATGAAACTATAATGCTTAAATATAAAGATTTACTCAGAAAGAGAACTAGGCTGTGGTGGAATAAGGCGTTTCTGGGCAAGTATTTGGAAAAAGATTTGGTGCCCAGGGGACTCCGTATACAGGTATTCCCCTCCTTTCCATTAGATGACGAAACTTTTAAAACGAAATGGGAAGAACTGGCGCAGACCTGCTCTCGGGGCTTCCTAGCCTTGCTCTGGGATCACAACTCGTCCTCATTGGTTCCAATTGAGGCCGAGCTGGAATCACTTGAGAAAAAATTAATTGACACATGTACACCTGGTGTCGTCACCCGCTTTAACGCTGATATGGACAAGGAACTTGAAAGGTGGGAACGTGATATTAAGGCCTTCAAGCTGAAGAAATTGAACAGAGATATCTTGGATTACTCGACTAAGAGAGCCTATAGATGGAGAACCGACACGACGAGAGGACGTATTGGAGACATTTCCAATAGAAATCCTAGATTGAGATCTTCCTCAATTGTGTCACAAACCTCTGCTGGTGGGTCCTCCTCTGGAGCTTCAGTGAGCTCCATGGACACGGGTGAAACGGTCGGGGCACGTGTCAAAAACAGAGCCCGACCACCTGTAACATATGGCAAGAACAAACGCCAAGGAAATAGATTACAGGTAATCAACTTGTCCTCACGGGTGCTCACTGTTGATCAGGTGGAGGTCCTATCACGTGGTTTGACTTTTTCTCCCTCTAATGCCTTTCATTTCTTTTCGGCTTTGAAGGACCTTAATTTATTTTCACGTAAATTAATTCTTAAAAAACTCTTTCATAAGCGGAATGCCGGGTCCGACAACCAGGTGGAGAAAGAAGCCATCAAAAATCTTGAGGATTTACTTCAGGAACAGGAGGCTCCGACTGCAGGTATGTTTCCAGATAATCTGTTACTTAAATCAACTAAATTCCCCCCACTATCAATTAGCCCCACAATTGATATTTTCACCAAAATGGTTAGTGAGGAATTTAAACAGATTCCAACTAGACGGAAATATGATAACTTGACCCGCCCATTGAGAACGGCCTTGACTGAGTTACAAGGCTTCAATGATATTGTCATCAAACCAGCGGATAAGGGGGGGAATATTGTGGTGCTTTCCTGTGATAAATATGAACATGAAGTTCTTAGACAACTCAGAGACAGGAGCACATACAGGAGACTCCCCTCCAATCCCCTGGTTGTATTTTCCACCGAACTTACCGCAATATTACAAAGGGCCCTAGACATTGGCCTCATTAACAAAAAAATGTTTGATGGCTTATGTAGAAAATATCCTAGAGTGCCCACGTTCTATATACTCCCTAAGATCCATAAAGATGCTGTCAATCCGCCTGGACGTCCGATTGTGTCCGGCATAGAGGGTTTGTGTGATCCCATTTGCAAATTCATTGATTATCACCTTAAATCTCTGGTTGAGACACTACCCTCATATGTTCGTGACACCACGGACGTCCTACGGCGCATTGACGGCATTTGTTTGGAAGACGATATGATCCTTGTCACAGCCGACGTTGAGAGCCTTTATACATGTATTTCCCATGTAGATGGAATACAAGCAGTGCGCTTCTTTCTGGAGATGGCCGGTCGGGGTGGCGAATTGGGCGAGTTCATCATTGAGCTGCTTGAGTTTGCCCTGTCGCATAACTTTTTCGTCTTTAAGGATGTGTACTACTTACAGCAACGCGGCACTGCCATGGGTGCGGCCTGCGCGCCCTCGTACGCTGGCCTCTTCCTGGGGTTCTGGGAGAGGCTGGTGTTTGCGGACGAGGGCCGCGGACTGAGTACCCATGTGCAGTGCTGGCTAAGATACATCGACGACATTTTGTTTGTGTGGCAGGGCCCGGTCGAGCAGCTCAATGAGTTTATGAGGCAGTTAAACACTAATAATCTTAACATCAAACTCACTTATAAAAGCAGTAGATGCAAGATCGACTTCCTTGACATTATGATCACTGTGGATCATAGGGGGTTGGTCCAGACGGACGTCTTCCGCAAGGAGACGTCCGTCAATGCATTTCTGCACGCCTCATCTGCCCATAATCCATCAACAATTCGTGCCATCCCCACCGGTCAATATCTAAGGATGAGGCGGATATGCTCATCTAGTAAGAACTTTGAGGCCCAGTCGTCTGATCTCAGGGACCGATTTCGTGAGAGGGGTTACAGTGGCAGAAGCATCCGGGCCGGTTATAATCGGGCCAAGAGGACCCCCCGGCTACAGCTGCTCACTGATACCCCAAAAAAGAAGGAAGAACATAATAATGCGGTGAGATTCATTGGCACATATAACCAGGAATGGGAAACCATGCGGAATATCTTAAAAAAACACTGGCCGGTTCTGATGACAGATCCGGTATTAGCCGAAACACTTGCCCCGAATCCTTTGATGGTTTCCAGGAGAGCTAGGAATCTGAGAGACTTCTTGGTCCAGAGTCACTACATCCCTCCCAGGGTGAATCCATTCGGGTCCCGTGGACCTCCACAGGGTTGTTTTCCCTGTGGTCACTGTGTGGCCTGCAGCAGTATCCTTCGAACTCACATGTTCCATTCTTCGGATGGGACTAGAAATTACAACATCAAGCACTACATCACGTGTGGCACAACACACGTGGTGTATTTTGCTACATGCACATGCCCCCTGACCTATGTGGGGCTCACATCACGTGAGCTCCGCATCAGGGTCAGGGAACACGTGAGGGATATTGCTGCGGCCAAAACAGAAGTGGACCCGTCAACACTTAAGACACTGCCCAGGCATTTCAGAGCTCACCATTCCTGTGATCCCTCCAAATTAAAAATAAGAGGAATCGATGTGATAACAGGAGGAGTCAGGGGTGGTGATCTCAAGAAACGCCTGGCGCAGTGCGAGACTAAGTGGATCGTGACCCTGGATACACTGGTCCCAAAAGGATTAAATGAATCAGTGAGCTATGCTCCATTTTTGTGAAACTGATCCATATTTGATCACATTTCCTTCTCTCCTGTGGTTCCATTAATGCCTAATGACATCCAGCCTTGATATTGCTGTTTATCAGTATTTTCCATCAGTGGATTTCACCATCCCTCTCATTCACCTGTATCTGGTTTTATCTATTTTATCCTTTTTTTTATCATTTATATGTTTTTTACATTCTCCCCTGTATCCAGGCTTGTATAATATGAATATGCCCTATGTTTTGTTTGTAGGACATAGAAATTAGAATTTCAACATCAAAAACATCTGTGCAGCAACATTTTCCCGATCTACACATGAACTCTGAGAATGGATTTTCGATATGATGTACTTATAATGATGTGATACTTCGGGACTGTTATGCTGCCAATGTGTCATACATACTATAATAGCTTTTTCCACGCATTACGGTCGTCTCAGTGCGTGCGCGCCATGCCCTGGGTGGTTCGCTCGGGGCTGCCGCCGTCTGAGCGTCGCGCGCATGCGCGGGAGCCTTGGTGACGCGTCCCCGCTCCCGCGCATGCGCGAGCACGGCGTGACGGCTGGCGTCTCGCGCGATCTCCTAGGTCACATGGTGCGCGCGCCGATAACGGGACTTCCGGGTTCGGCACTTACCGCATCGCCATTTAAAGCCTGGTGTCAGGGGGGAGTGTCAGGAGATGCCTCTTCCCTGACGAAGATTAACCTAATCGAAACGTACGTAGGCTGGCTCTTCTGAGGCTCCTTATCCACGGACCCCCTTCCTCCAACCACTCCACGACTTCAAGTGTATGGTTCAGGGATCATTACCCACATTTGATCTGCGCAGGGGTCCCTTTGGGACCGGGGGTAATGTGTTCATATGCACCATGACTTTGGCTCTAACTTGATTCCAGGTTATGCCGCCCTATAGAAACCCATATGACATGTGTTTGATATGTAACCCTGTCCTTCATCTGCAGCATTGCATGTGTGGCTGTGCCAAATGCTATTTTATACCACAGTAGCTTATCCGTGCACTTAATACGGTTCGCTTGACATGCAGTCTTTGCACTTTTTTCTGTGACCCGCAGTATATGACCACATGATAATGAACCAACATGACTGAGGTTGTTTGAGTATTTACTATTTATTGGGGTTGTCCGTGTATTATATTTTATTAATATGTTTTTATGATGTCCCGGATGTTCATCCTCACTGTGTGTTTATAATAAACTTATGCACTTCTTTGCACCTTTAAAAACTCTTGTCCTCTTGAATTGCATAATACATTGAGTTGGTGCCTGGGATGGGGATCCAATAATCCTTGGACCCACCCTTCACCCTACAGTATGGTGTTGTGGAGTTTTCTCCCTTTAATTTCACACTTCCAGGCTGATCTACAGTCCAAATGTCACAATGCCAAGTTACTTCCGAATGTGTAAACCTGCTAAATCTGCAGGGGGTTGAATACTACTTGTAGGCACTGTAGATATATATATATATATATATATATATATATATATATATATATATATATACATATATTTTATATTTTTATTTATTTATTTATTTATATCATTCTATTATATCAGTGAATAAAGGAATAATTTGCCTTTGATGAATATAATATTCGATTTTTTTTCTACCTGGTAAGGATTGTCACTGTACTTTGCGACCACTGTATTGTGATTTGTCTTCATCAGGACGCAATAAAGCTAATTGGAGCGATACATAAATACTGGACACTTCAGAATCACAACCGTCTCCTGCCAGACAAATGCCGCGGAATGAAGTCTGACTTAGATCCTTAATGCACTTTAATTACATTATAGGTGGAAGTCCGCCAATTAAATCTCACCAACCACAAGAAAACAAATGGACATATTAATGTATCGCTAATACACTTTATTCACATAATTACATTGGAATTGGCATCTGCCGCACTTTATGGAGTATCGCACCTTCATTAAATGATCTTATGCTTTGCTTACATTTTGCTCAGAGCTTTGTGTTCTCTCTGAATAGATAAATGTAATTTAATATCTTCGGAGTATAATTACTATGAGCTCATTAAATGGATTTTCTGACCCTTTCTTTAATTTTATATAAAGCGTCAAATTAGTAAAAAAATAAGAAATCATGTATACTCACCTTCCGAGAAAACGTGGCTAATCTGCAATCCTGAGAACAGCCTGTGTAAAAAAGTGGCAATGTACTTCTGAAAGAATGCAACCATGTTTTTTTTTTTTGTTTTTCTTAAATCTTCTACTACCACTTTTAAAAATTTAAGGATAACAAAAAACATAAGAAGTAGTAGTCACTTTACCAATTCCCCGCTACCCAGGACCCCCACTAATCTTTCTCTGTCCCGCTTTGTCTGGACGGACTTCTTGTCACAAAGTGTTTGGCTCTAAACTTGGCGCTGATGTTATTCACATTGCAGAATTTGCCACTCCTCACTTTGCTTCCCTTGGTGCTTCTGAGTTGCACAGGCAGGCTCAGGCATTGACCAGCTGTGTGCTCATTAGTAATCAAACTTACAGGAGTTAATTCCTATTAGACTGCTGGTTACCTCTTGAATCACATGTTGTGGGAGTCCTATCATATTCACTCACCTCCTTTTTAAGATGGAGGAGCCTGTCTTCCTATGCCGACTATAGCTTTATCTACAGCGGTCCATGTGCTGTTGTATCCCGCTCAGTCGTCAACCAGTTGTGTGCTCATTAGTGATCAGACTTGCAGAATTTAATTTCTGCTAGCCTGCTGGTTACCTCTTGGATCACAGGTTGTGGAAATCCTATCATATTCACTCACCGCCTTTTTAAGATGGAGGAGCCTGTCTTCCTATGCCGACTATAGCTTTAGCTACAGCGGTCCATGTGCTGTTGCATCCTGCTCAAGCGTCAACCAGCTGTGTGCTCATTAGTGATCAGACTTGCAGGAGTTAATTTCTGCTAGCCTGCTAGTTACCTCTTGGATCACAGGTTGTGAAAGTCCTATCATAGTCACTCACCTTTTTAAGATGGAGGAGACTGCCTTCCCATGCCGACTATAGCTGTAGCTAAACAGGTCCATGTACTGTTGTATCCAAGTCCTGCTGGTGATTGTATTGTTTTGTGCTTAAGGTTGTTGTCGAGTTCTCTCAGTGTCTTGTTGTTTCCGCCCTGCTCTTATATTCCTCCTTATCACTTGTCTAATACCTCTGTGTGAGCGTGCTGTATGATTGCGTTTTGGGGTCCTCATTTGTTCTTATCTGTGGGTTCTACCACTCCTGTTTGGCCCTCCCCTGGGGTGAAGGAGAGGAGGTATTAGATCAGTGATGTACAGGAGCAGGGCAAGGTGGCACAGACATCACCACCATTAGACGTATCTCTGGGATCAGGGACAGTGAAGGTCCCCCTAGCCTTAGGGCCAGTTTAGGAGCCCCGGTCCCCAGTTATCCCATCACAACCCATGATACATCTTGTGTCTTGGGAGCTTTGAGGTCAATCAATTGATGTCTTGATCCCTACTGGGGTCAGTGACTTTTTGTATTGGTGTCATGTGCCATCTGGATAGATATATGACCACTGCAGCCAATCACTGACAACAGTGGTTACATGTCTTACATAAGCTTCAAAAGGAACCTGAAGACCCACCTCTTCCGACAAGCCTATAATCTTCCGTAACCCTATGTCTGATATAGCGCCGTATTACCAGCTTTACCCTCACCTACTGTATCCTCACCTATCCCCTGTAGACTGTGAGCCCTCGTGGGCAGGGTCCTCTCTCCTCCTGTAGACTGTGAGCCCTCATAGGCAGGGTCTTCTCTCCTGTAGACTGTGAGCGCTCGTGGGCAGGGTCTTCTCTCCTCCTGTAGACTGTGAGCGCTCGTGGGCAGGGTCTTCTCTCCTCCTGTAGACTGTGAGCTCTCGTGGGTAGGGTCTTCTCTCCTCCATTAGACTGTAAGCCCTCACAGGCAGGGTCCACTCTCCTCCTGTAGACTGTGAGCCCTCGTGGGTAGGGTCTTCTCTCCTCCATTAGACTGTAAGCCCTCACAGGCAGGGTCCACTCTCCTCCTGTAGACTGTGAGCCCTCATAGGCAGGGTCTTCTCTCCTCCTGTAGACTGTGAGCCCTCGTGGGCAGGGTCTTCTCTCCTCCTGTAGACTGTGAGCCCTAGTGGACAGGGTCCTCTCTCCTCCTGTAGACTGTGAGCCCTCGTGGGCAGGATCCTCTCTCCTCCTGTAGACTGTGAGCCCTCATAGGCAGGGTCCTCTCTCCTCCTGTAGACTGTGAGCCCTCATAGGCAGGGTCTTCTCTCCTCCTGTAGACTGTGAGCCCTTGTGGGCAGGGTCCTCTCTCCTCCTGTAGACTGTGAGCCCTCATAGGCAGGGTCCTCTCTCCTCCTGTAGACTGTGAGCCCTCATAGGCAGGGTCTTCTCTGCTCCTGTAGACTGTGAGCCCTCATAGGCAGGGTCTTCTCTCCTCCTGTAGACTGTGAGCCCTCGTGGGCAGGGTCCTCTCTCCTCCTGTAGACTGTGAGCCCTTGTGGGCAGGGTCCTCTCTCCTCCTGTACACTGTGAACCCTCGCGGTCAGGGTCCTCTCTCCTCCTGTAGACTGTGAGCCATTGTGGGCAGGGTCCTCTCTCCTCCTGTACCTGTCTGTGCCTTGTTTTGTTTATGATTATTGTACTTGTCCCTATTATGAATACCCCTTTCACATGTAAAGTGCGATGGAATAAATGGCGCTATAATAATAATAATAATAACAATAATAATAAAAATTACATGTCCATCCAGATGGCACAGACAGTGCATCAGTCAATGGAGACTCATAAAGCTTTTGAATGAGAATGGTCAAGGTGAGTGAGCTTTATTTTTTATTATGATTTTTTTAATCAATTTTAAGGGTTTTTTTAGTCCAAATTAAAACTTTTCCCACAGCAAGCAGCCTGATTTTTTTTTTAAAAAAAGAGTTTACATATGATTGCCCATGCCCCTTTGACTGACCACAGAATATCGTTACGCCCTCTTTGCCCGGCCTCTGTATCCACGGAATTCTGTTTACAAATCAAAATGTATCTGTTGCCTAAATGCCTTATTAAAATGAACAGCGAGAAGCGTAATAGCATAATTGAGGAGAGAAGCCTTTGGACCTCACCCAACAGCCATCTGTTTTGTTTTCAGCATCGTCTATTAAATATCCGTACATGGATAATGAAGGTTAAAGGAAATTTGGCAGTAGGCATGTGTACACACAGACATTGCCGCAGATTTGGTGACCAGTTGTCTGGAATGCTCCACGTTTCCTGCAGAAAGTCTTATTACTATTTTTTCATCATTTTGTATCAAATTCTTTGCTACAAATAATTCTCAGAAGGAAAATTGTAACACCAAATGTTTCTTTTTGGCTTCCAACCTCCAAGACGGAAATCAAATTGCATTTTGGACGCTTACACTAAAATTAATCATTGCTCGATGATTAGGGAAACACCTTCAAGGAGAAACATTTTAAGAGAAAAACAAACAGGTAAAATTCAAATATTTTCTTTTTTGGGCCATTAGATTAAGAAACATTAAACTCTTTATAATGTTAATGAAACTCAATGTTTAATCCTCTTTGGTTGATCTCCTGCTAAAATGATCAAGAGTGATCATTGAAAGAGGAACCTGACAGTATTTGCTCATTTTCCCTGCACTGCCTCCGGAGGAGAAATGAGGTATTACATTTTTACATTATCTATTTATATAAGGCACTAGCTGCACTACCCGGCTTTGCCCCGGGTTAATAACTGCTGTTGCTGTCTCAATCTCTTTCCCTGTCTGTCCATCTCTTTCCCTGTCTGTCTATCTATCTCTATCACTTTCCCTGTCTGTCTCTTTCCCTGTCTGTCTCTTTCCCTCTCTTTCCCTGTCTCTCTCTTTCCCTGTCTGTCTCTTTCCCTCTTTCCTTCTGTCTCTTTCCCTGTGTCTGTCTCCTTGTCTGTCTCTTTACCTGTCTTTGTCTGTCTCTTACCCTGTCTGTCTCTTTCCCTCTCTTTCCCTGTCTGTCAGTTTCCCTGTGTCTGCCT
The DNA here is from genome assembly GCF_048569485.1 of Anomaloglossus baeobatrachus. Lineage (NCBI taxonomy): Eukaryota > Metazoa > Chordata > Amphibia > Anura > Aromobatidae > Anomaloglossus > Anomaloglossus baeobatrachus. Next base: position 20,957,980 of record NC_134362.1, read on the forward strand.
CTTTACCTGTCTGTGTTTGTCTCTTAACCTGTCTCTCTCTTTCCCTCTCTTTCCCTGTTTGTCTCTTTCCCTGTCAGTCTGTTTCTTTGTCTGTGTCTGTCTCTTTGTGTCTGTCTCTTACCCTGTGTATGTCTGTTTCTTACCCTGTCTGTGTCTGCCCCTTTCCCTGTCTGTGTCTGTTTCTTTCCCTGGCTGCATTGTGACATGCCAACATTCCATATAAGGGCGTGGCTGCGCATTCTTCTGAAGTTTTGGCTGCACTGTGGCTCCCAGCTCCATTCGCTTTAATGGAGGCAAGTTTTTTGGTGAATAACTGTAAAGCGCGGGGTTAAAATTTCCCCTCAAAACATAGCCTATGACCCTCTCGGGTTTCACAAGTGTGATTGTGCAAAATTTTGGGGCTGTAGCTGTGACGGTGCAGATGCCAATCCCGGACATACATACATATACACACACACACACACACACACACACACATTCAGCTTTATATTAGATTGACTAAAGAGGAGGGACTCTGGAAAAATTTGATTTGCCAGATTTGATTGAATTTGGCCATGAAATTTAGTTTAAATTGCATTGATGGTAAAATTCAAATTGTCTGTTCAGAGAGGAAAGAGACGAACTCTAGCACCACCTATTGGAAGTAGCAATCCTAAAAGTCAAAAGTGGCTCTTAAACAAGCCTTTTGATATGACCTAGGATTTTTGCCAGATAAAAACCTCAATTTGCAGACACAGTGTTTCAGGATGATTGTCCCTTGTCACTGCAAAATATGAGATCTGATCTGGCTGTATGAGAAGCTCTACTGGGGTGTAAGGGGAAAACTAGACATGACAAACCAATCTGGCTGTCAGTGAGAGGTCTTATAGTTGCAATGCTCCTTTGGGTAATATTCAAATTGTCTCTTCAGGGAGGAAAGAGGCGAACTCTATCACCACCTATTGGAAGTAGCAATCCCAAAAGTCAAAAGTGGCCCTTAAACAAGCCTTTTCATATGACCTAGGATTTATGCCAGATCAAAATCTCAATTTGCAGACACAGTTTTTCAGGATGATTGTTCCTCGTCAGTGCAAAGTATGAGATCTGATCTGGCTGTATGAGAAACTCTACTGGGATCTAAGGGAAAACTAAACAGGACAAACCATCTGGCTGTCAGTGAGGGGTCTTATAGTTGCAATGCTCCTCTGGGTAATATTCAAATTGTCTCTTCAGAGAGGAAGGAGACAAACTCTAGCGCCACCTATTGGAAGTAGCAATTCTAAAAGTCAAAAGTGGCCCTTTAACAAGCTTTGTCATATGACCTAGGATTTATGCCAGATCGGAACTTCAATTCGAAGATCCCAAAATTTACGTGATCTTTTAGTTACGAGTCACTATGAAACTCAGGAATCGATTTCATCTTTTCTTGATGTCAGTAAACGACCGTCTGGTTCCAGACCTTGTGGACATTGTCTGGCTTGTGCTAATATGGACCGACACGATCATTTTGTCGATTCATCAGGGACAAAAACCTTTAAGATAAAAAAATCCATCACCTGCACCACTTGTGCGGTGGTGTATTATGCGGTTTGCCCTTGCCAGAAAATATATGTTGGTTTGACCACACGTCCATTTAAAATTCGGATTAGGGAACATGTCAATGGAATCAATTCCGCATTAAGTGAAGTGGACATCTCCAGTCTTAAAACGTTGCCTAAACATTTTAAGTTACATCATCAGTCTGATGGGACTCTTTTGAGATTTCGCGGGATTGATTCCATTGAGACTAACATTAGAGGAGGGAGAGTTGGTACTAATTTGGCGCGCCTTGAGGCCAAGTGGATTTGGCGTTTAAAAACCCTACAACCTATGGGCTTAAATGAAAATAGTGGTTTCTCTGCTTTTTTATGATCATTCATTATGATCACTTTCTATGTCATGTCTCTTTTATGTGTTTTTTTATGTGTTTTTAACTCTTCTCAATTTTGGTTATTATTTTTAGTCCTTGCCCGTCCTGGAATTTATCTTCCTGGAATTCCAAACTATGGCCGACATGATATGCGACTTCCATCTTTTCCACCGACATGAAATCCTTGTTATATGGACTACACAGCGTTATACTTTTGTGATCCCTTTGTGTTGTGATATAATGTTTTGTTAATATTGATTTTAAGTGGTTGTGACATTGGTGACAGTTGTCACTAACATTGCTCTAGGCCTAGATCAATACTGCATGTTGCGCTTATTATTGTTATTGATATGGTTGTATTGCGTATACATTGCCTGCTGTTTATATGCTTGATTCACTAAGTATCGCTGTGATCACTCAGACGCATGCGCGCCCAGCGCCGTCATGTTCCTCCCTTCCCTGGCCGTGTCTCCAGGGGCGGCTCTACCTGTCCGATCATGTGATCCCCTTGGTCGGGTGGGCGGAGCTTAGCCCTTGACGCGGCGGCGGAAGTGGATGGTCAGCTGCTCTGGGCTCGCCTGCGTCACGGAGATACATCGCGCATTTGATTGGCCGGCGGGTCCTTTTAACACACGCACAATCTCTGGCATGACACCACCCCTGACGTAGGCATCCGCCGAAACGGACGTTCGTCGGGTGGGGGTGCCATCCGGTGTGACCTGTGACTCCTTCCCTGGTAAGTTGTTCACAACTCCTTATACAACACCACACTACCATTGGGGTTTAATAGTGGTATTGTCTCACATGGGAGCTTCTGATTATGGTATACTCTTTGAGTCCCAACTGGCATATTAGGTTCATAGTAACCAATGTGATATGGAGATCAGCCTATTGAGTACTCCTGGAGTATACAACTATCACATTAGGTTCTGAGTAACCACCGTGATACGGATTGGGGGTTGTTTACTATCCTTTCCTTCTTTCCCAACAATCTACATTGGTCCCACCGGATTGTGCACCTCTGTTGTATGCTTGTCACTGTGCCTTATCTAATTGCTCACAATAAATATTTATCAATTGTACTGGAAGTCTGATCGCTTCTTTTCCTGTGTGTGTTGTTGGCTGGCGATTTTTCCATGGTCCTATTATGTCACACACCATGTCACGGATATAAATGATGGTGTAATTGGGTTATCATGGTGGTGTATGTGCTGGAAAGTAATTTTCTCACTCTTATTGCTGTGTTCTGCACAGGTCTCTCCTTTCTAACGGACATGGACTACCGGGCCAAAGAACAAACTTGGCTTGGTCAAATTGAGCAGGTGTTTGGCACCGATGAATCAGGCATACTTATTGAAAGTGATCTGAGAATTGATGACATATTCAAAAATATGCAGCGCCTTTTAGTTAAACGCACTAAACTATGGTGGAACAGGGCGTTCCTCAGTAAATATCTATTTAAAAACCTCGTACCCAGAGGTCTCAGGGTACGGGTTATTCCTACGTTTCCTGTTGCAGATGAGGAATTCATGAACAAATGGGAAGAGGCATGTGACAAATGTTCTAAAATATTTCTGGAGCTACTTATGGAGTTAAATTCTAAAACGATTGCTGATTTAGATAAAGAATTAGACACCATACAGGCCAAATTTAGGTCTGATTGTCCTAGTGAAAAATTGTCCTCGTACGAGAGCCAATTGGAAAAAGTCTTAGACTCTGTGGTAAAGAAAATTCAACAGACTCAGACAAGTAAATTTGGCCGTGACCAACGGGATTACCAACAAAAACTGGTATATTTTTGGAGGAAACCCACTATGGATAATTCTGCATCTATCACATCAGGGTCCTCAGTAAGTGATGTATCTGATTCCAATCTATCATCACTCTCCATGAGATCTGGTCGCCAAGTCCATAGGGGGATGACATCCCCCTCTGTGAAAAATCGGAATTATAAATTATTTGACCGTCCGCATGGAAACAATAACAAGGTAATTAATCTGAGCAACCATCAATTATCTTCAGCTGATCTTGCTCTGTTGGAAAGGGGTTTTACCTTTTCCCCGGCTGCTAGATTTGATGTATTCTCAGCAGTGAAGGATCTTAATTTATTTGCTCGATCCATGATCTTTAGGAGGCACTTCTTTGATCCTAATATTGAAATCCTCTTCCCTACAGAGGAGGAACAAGCAGCATTACGCGAATTAGAAGAACTGGCGATTGAGCACAATTCCACTGAAGGAGGTAAGATCCCTCTGTCCATTCGTCCTAAATCCAAAAAGTTCCCTCCTCTCTCTACCTGCTCTTGTGTTGATTTATTTGTCAAAATAGTTAGCAGTGATTTTGAGAAGATTTCCACCTCCATTGCCAATGACAATTTGTCTCGAACTGAACGTGCAAGGTTGAGGGAGCTGCGGTCTCTGCCGGATATAGTACTGAAGCCCGCAGATAAAGGAGGAAATGTGGTCATTTGGCCGAGAGTGTTGTATGAGAGGGAAGCTTTTAAACAACTTAACAATAAATCATGTTATAAGAAGATAACCTACAACCCTCTCACCACATTCTCGGCCCAGTTAAGAACGATTTTAGATTCTGCTGTATCCAATAATGTGATCACGAAAGACCTGGCTTCGGCACTGTTGGTGGCTGAGCCCGTAGCCCCCACCTTGTATTTATTACCAAAAGTTCACAAAAACTTACAAACACCTCCTGGAAGACCCATTGTTTCGGGTAGAGGGAGCTTTTTGGAAAACATTAACAAATGGATAGAATCGGTATTACACCCTTTTGTGGAAGCACTGCCTTCATTTATCAAAGATACAAGTGACTTCCTGAGGAGAATGGATGGACTCTTCATTGAGGATGATGCTTTGATGGTTGCGGGTGATATTGAATCACTGTATACCAGTATTCGCCACGCCGACGGTCTCCTAGCTGTACAATATTTTCTCCGGGGCTCCAACCTGTCCTCAGGGTTCATATCATTGGTTATGCAACTCTTGGAATTTTCATTGACCCATAATTATTTTGTGTTCAAGGGGTCCTTCTATCTGCAGCTCCAGGGAACAGCGATGGGGGCCTCTTTTGCCCCCTCCTATGCCTACCTGTTCCTGGGGCTGTGGGAGAGGGACCTCCCCCTGCCTGATCTGGAGTCGTCAATGGCCGTGTCCTCCTTTGGACGCGGTACATTGACGACATCTTCCTGATCTGGCGGGGGTCTGAGGATCAATTAAATGAGTTTATGGGGACACTTAACATCAATGATAGGAACATTAAGATTACATATCAATTTAGCGCTAACTCTTTGGACTTTTTGGATGTTGCGGTTCGGAGGGATGATCAAAATATTGTTCAAACAGACATATTTAGGAAGGCCACATCATGTAACATGTTGCTCCATGCCTCTTCTGCTCATCCCCGATATATGATTGACTCGGTTCCGACCGGACAATTCCTTCGGTTGCGAAGGATTTGTTCGGTTGATTCTGACTTCAATCATCGTGCACAGGAATTAAAAAACAGGTTTTTGGAACGTGGATATAGTAGGCGTTCTATTAAACGTGCCTATAATAAAGCAAAATATGCGTCCAGAGATACCCTCCTTTACACCCCTAAAAAATCCGGGGGTCCGGAACCACTCAGGTTTGTTACTACATACCATTCCAGATTTTCTCAGATGAGAAAATGTTTAGAGAAGGCATGGCCTATCTTGTTGACGGACCCAGTACTGTCAAAAATTTTACCTAATAGACCACTTATCTCTATTCGAAGATCCCAAAATTTACGTGATCTTTTAGTTACGAGTCACTATGAAACTCAGGAATCGATTTCATCTTTTCTTGATGTCAGTAAACGACCGTCTGGTTCCAGACCTTGTGGACATTGTCTGGCTTGTGCTAATATGGACCGACACGATCATTTTGTCGATTCATCAGGGACAAAAACCTTTAAGATAAAAAAATCCATCACCTGCACCACTTGTGCGGTGGTGTATTATGCGGTTTGCCCTTGCCAGAAAATATATGTTGGTTTGACCACACGTCCATTTAAAATTCGGATTAGGGAACATGTCAATGGAATCAATTCCGCATTAAGTGAAGTGGACATCTCCAGTCTTAAAACGTTGCCTAAACATTTTAAGTTACATCATCAGTCTGATGGGACTCTTTTGAGATTTCGCGGGATTGATTCCATTGAGACTAACATTAGAGGAGGGAGAGTTGGTACTAATTTGGCGCGCCTTGAGGCCAAGTGGATTTGGCGTTTAAAAACCCTACAACCTATGGGCTTAAATGAAAATAGTGGTTTCTCTGCTTTTTTATGATCATTCATTATGATCACTTTCTATGTCATGTCTCTTTTATGTGTTTTTTTATGTGTTTTTAACTCTTCTCAATTTTGGTTATTATTTTTAGTCCTTGCCCGTCCTGGAATTTATCTTCCTGGAATTCCAAACTATGGCCGACATGATATGCGACTTCCATCTTTTCCACCGACATGAAATCCTTGTTATATGGACTACACAGCGTTATACTTTTGTGATCCCTTTGTGTTGTGATATAATGTTTTGTTAATATTGATTTTAAGTGGTTGTGACATTGGTGACAGTTGTCACTAACATTGCTCTAGGCCTAGATCAATACTGCATGTTGCGCTTATTATTGTTATTGATATGGTTGTATTGCGTATACATTGCCTGCTGTTTATATGCTTGATTCACTAAGTATCGCTGTGATCACTCAGACGCATGCGCGCCCAGCGCCGTCATGTTCCTCCCTTCCCTGGCCGTGTCTCCAGGGGCGGCTCTACCTGTCCGATCATGTGATCCCCTTGGTCGGGTGGGCGGAGCTTAGCCCTTGACGCGGCGGCGGAAGTGGATGGTCAGCTGCTCTGGGCTCGCCTGCGTCACGGAGATACATCGCGCATTTGATTGGCCGGCGGGTCCTTTTAACACACGCACAATCTCTGGCATGACACCACCCCTGACGTAGGCATCCGCCGAAACGGACGTTCGTCGGGTGGGGGTGCCATCCGGTGTGACCTGTGACTCCTTCCCTGGTAAGTTGTTCACAACTCCTTATACAACACCACACTACCATTGGGGTTTAATAGTGGTATTGTCTCACATGGGAGCTTCTGATTATGGTATACTCTTTGAGTCCCAACTGGCATATTAGGTTCATAGTAACCAATGTGATATGGAGATCAGCCTATTGAGTACTCCTGGAGTATACAACTATCACATTAGGTTCTGAGTAACCACCGTGATACGGATTGGGGGTTGTTTACTATCCTTTCCTTCTTTCCCAACAATCTACATTGGTCCCACCGGATTGTGCACCTCTGTTGTATGCTTGTCACTGTGCCTTATCTAATTGCTCACAATAAATATTTATCAATTGTACTGGAAGTCTGATCGCTTCTTTTCCTGTGTGTGTTGCGGAACTTCAATTTGCAGACACGGTGTTTTGGGATTATTGAAAGACATTTATTACATAAAGAGTTCTCTCCCCCTGAGCATTATAAATGGAGGGGTTGAAAAAATAGAAAATTTAGCTCACCTTGCCCCTAATCTGTCTTATCCCAGCAGCTCCTTACCAATGTTGGTGTCACGATCGTCACCTTGCATGTTGAGACCAGTGACAGCCTTTAGACTGGAGCCTCTCATCTGCCTCTCTTCATTTAAATGGGTTTCATTTTTCTTGGCACTAAAGTGGTTAAGTGCCAGTTTTGCTATTGCAGCTTTTCCAAAGCAGTTCCTTGCTGAGTGATCAGCTGCACATTATCAGTAGTCACACCCTTTAGCTTTAAATAGTGCTGTATCCCAGCATTCCCTGCTGAAGATACAAAGCCATTTGTGACCTGGCCGCCTTGAAGGAAGGTTCTGCAAAGTCTAGTTCCTGTGCTCAGACTATATCCTTTTATTTGTTCATTTTTCCCTTGTTTGTCTTTACTTCCCTTGTGTGTTGTTAGTGCAGCAGGGAGGTCTAGTGAAGCCCACCTGCCTCTCACTAGTCAGGGTTACTATAGGGCCTTCTGAGGGTCCCAGGTTCCTGTTCGGCGACAGTTTTGGAGACTGTATAAGGACTGGTGAAGAGAGAAGGGACAGTTGCAGGTGAGGTTAGGAGTGCCCACCTACCCCTCTCACTAGTTCCAGGGCCTCCCTTTGTTTTTGTGTCCTCGGTGTCCTCTTTTTCATGTGTTTTTGTTGTGCTTCAGACGCACATAGGTTTGAACGCACCCCGCCATGCTTGCTACACCCGGCGAACGTGACAGTTGGCTCACGTCCTACCTCCAGTGGTGGCTTAGAGATCCAACACTGGATTGTTTTATTGCTCCAGCTCTCAACTTCTCCTATGGCTGCAAAAAGTTTGTTTAAAAGAACTGAAGTCCTCAGTAGTTGATACCTTTTAATGGCTAACTGAAAAGATGTACAAAAAAGACCAAAGACCAAAGGGAAAAGGGCTGTAAAATCATTATGTCAGTCACCAAAATATTTTATATTGCCCTTAAGGTAGGATTAAACATTTGGAAAAACTCCATCACTATGACCTCAAAAGCAGTGTGTCCCAAACACACAAAAGGAGTACAATTTCCATAAAATATAATAATCTTTATTTAGAAAAATAGATAAAAACCACAAGAATGTACAGTACAATATTACATCAATTAAGAGGATGTAGGAGGACCTCTACCAAACATCACCCCCCACAGTAGTATATGTGTGTGCCCAGTACAGGCATGTATAAACAATGCCAGTGGCAACCAAACAGACAGGAAAAGTCAGCGTATCCTGAAGTTTAAACAATCAAAAAATCCTGAATGACTGCTATATAGGAGCAAAACAACTCCCAAACCGACCCAGGGTATCGTAGTCAGGAAAATGCAACAAGTGAAATAGTTAAATGCAACTTACCCATGAAAGGACAGGGAGCAAAAAGGCACACACAGTGGGGGGAAGAGGAACCGCAACCAATCCCGAACGCGTATCGCTATCGCTTCCTCAGCAGGATGGAGGCAGGGGTGGAAGACTGAAAAGATGGTAATAATTGCAAGCTTTCGAGACTACTCAGGTCTCTTCATCAGGCTCAGTATAATAGTATAATACAAAATCTGAAAAGTCACATATTTATACACAACAGGACATAGAATAGTGCAGTAAAAAAAAAACCAAAACAAATTATGTGAAGCAGAACTATCACTATGGCAAGGGGGCAAACTGTTGTGGTCATAAATATTGCAGCAGTTCATAGATAAGCAGTGTGAAAGTTTTATTGTCCTCTGATTGGGGTCTGGTCCAGGCTGTGATGCCCCCGGATGGTCTGAGGAACACATTTCTTAATTGATGTAAAAAGACATAAATCCATGTGAGACATTCATTCCTGCTCTGAATGTGTCAAAGGTCATCATAAGTTTGTACACCCATAGTCTCCTCTCTCTCTGGGCCGAGCAGGTAAGTGCATGTGAAGCTGCCGTAGCGATAATGTTCGCGCACCACATATCAAGCACCACATATCGCATGTACGACGGGGGCGGGTGCTATCGCGCTCGACATCGCTAGCAATCGCTAGCGATGTCGCAGTGTGTAAAGCCCGCCTCAGTTCTTTTAAACAAACTTATTTATCTCTACTGGCTAACACGGTACAAAGATATATTTTACCTGTATCCTATGGCTGCAGTCTTCTTTACTCTTCCGACTAGGACTTGAATGGTGTAATCAAGGAAAGAAAATCCTACGGCACATGAAACTACAATAAATGAACTGATATATTGCATCACAGCAGTCCGTGCAAATAAAAGTGGTCCAATGTTTCGGTCATGGGACCTTTTTCATTGCCGGCAATGCATGGAGACAGAATGCCGTCCCTGGGACTGAAAACAGAACACTGCTTAAAGTTAATTTCCTCCCAGCAGGGGGGTATAATGTGCAGGCACCGAGCAGGTTCAGAATGCTATTAACCAGATTAACCCCATATCTGCAGGTTAATAGCATTTTTCCACGTGACAGTTACCCTTTAATACACTGCAGTGCACAAGTATTACAGTGCATTATTGAGTTATCAATCTTACGGAAACTTACTCTAGGCAAGTCCAAAATTGCTGTTTTCAGTCTTTAACCTACCAAAAAATTGTCCAAAAAAAAAAAATCACATGCCAAAATACCACCAATGAAAAAGTTAATTATGAAAAGAACAAGTCTTCATACAGCTTGGTTAATCAAAAATAAAATTGCTATGATGACACACAATTTTTTTTGTTTGTTTGTTTGTTTGTTTGTTTTTCATGGATTTGATTTGTACAAATATAACAAACCATTAAAAAAGTATATTTGGTGTCTGAATTATTAATTAAAAAAGCAAAATTGCAGGAAAAAAAAATGAATAAATAAAATAAAATATTGTAGAGATGAGCGTTCCTGCCAAGGACTGAATTAGTTAAGGATCGATGATCCTGCCTGAGATTGTGATCAGATCGACAATCCTAGCTGATCCGATTGTCGATCCTAGAAGCGTCATGGAGCCTAGTTTGGATTATGTCAGACCTGGGTGTTTTTTTGGTTAATAAACTGGTGAAACTGTGTAAATGGCACAGTGACAGCCCTGACTACTGGAATAACATCATTAATCCAGACATTGTGCCTCTACATGAACAACACCGTCCTAATTTCATCTTCATGGAGGACAATGCTCCAGCTCATGGAGGTCACATTCTTAGGGATACTTTGCACACTACAACATCGCAGGTGCGATGTCTGTCGGATCAAATCGAAAGTGACGCACATCTGGCGATATCGGAGTGTGTAAATCGTTTTTGATACGATTAACGAGCGCAAAAGCGTCAAAATCGTATCATTGGTGTAGCGTCGGTCATTTCCATAATTTCGGAAGGACCGATGTTACAATGTTGTTCCTCGTTCCTGCGGCAGCGCACATCGCTGTGTGTGAAGCCGCAGGAGCGAGGAACATCTCCTACCTGCGTCCTGCGGCTCACGCTGGCAATGCGGAAGGAAGGAGGTGGGTGGGATGTTTACGTCCCGCTCATCTCCGCCCCTCCGCTTCTATTGGCCGCCTGCCTTGTGACGTCGCTGTGATGCCGCACGACCCGCCCCCTTAATAAGGAGGCGGTTCGCTGGCCAGAGCAACGTCGCAGGGCAGGTGAGTGCATGTGAAGCTGCCGTAGCGATAATGTTCTCTACGGCAGCTATCACAAGAGATTGCAGCTGTGACGGGGGCGGGGACTATCGCGCTCGGCATCGCAAGCATGCAATGTCGTAGTGTGCAAAGTACCCCTTAGAGAACGACTGCTGGAGCCTGGAGCTCCAGACCTGAACTCCATAGAAAACCTATGGAATCAGCGGAGTCACCGTTTAGAGGCCAGAAGTCTGTACCCCAGAACCACAATGACCAGTGGGACCCTGCCTCCGCAGACAACCTTACTTGTGACCAGCAGGAGGCGTCGTTGTCAGCTGTAACTGATGCTCAAGGCCTCATGACAAGTTATTGAGCCATTGACATTTTTGGAGGGGTGGAGGGGTATAAACACCACTGGTGTTGGATTTTGTTTCAATAAATTGTTTGATATTAGGAAATCCTCATTGCATGTTTCTTCCTAAATGTCCTACTGTCATGGTAAAATACCAATGTAGCGTGAACTTTTACGATTTACATAAATATCCCAAACGTTTTATGAGTAGTTTATATATTAAATAACTAATTGCTAATAAATATAAAGGACATATAGATTTTTGCATAATATCTTAGTTTGAATGAACAGGAGTGGATCTCGCCCGCTGAGGTGTGTGACAGAGATGGACATTTTTTATTGCTTATCCCTGGGGAAGATCAGCTTTCCGCGAGCTCGTACATCTTCTCTGCTCACCGGGAAATATACTCCCAGAGCACTGATACCGATTATTATGTAAATGCTCCATTGTAGTAATGAATTTGGATAAAATATGTTCTTCGTATCCACTATTTGTAACAGTTCCGATCGTGTAGCTGTTGGTCGACTCTCAGCAGCACAAGACCAATTCGTTTCTACCTTTGCGTCCCCGGGGTTTTCCGCCAACAGCTTGTATATATGGTACATTGTATGGTACATTTGCCGAATCGTAGCTTTTGTATAACAAGATAATACATATTCTGCCTTCAGGTATCCTACAATATAAATTCGGAAAAATAATTGTTAGCTCTGTATGGATACATGCCGAATGCCACATATGTTACCGTGTTACAGTGTTTGCAAAATTCCACATATTGATTCCTTTTATGCAATATAATCAATCAGGGCATTGCTAAAATTCATCGGGCTTCCCGCCAGTCCCAATGCCCAATAAGGAATGAGCTATGGCCGCACATGTTCATTGTGTGGATATAGTACAGTGTTCTTCTGGATGATGGTGTCAAAGGGTTAAAAACGCGCTGTCGTTGCAAGAAGATCTAAGTCAAATCTTGGAAAAGTGATTTATTCGACGGATTTCGGAGTGGATACTCCTTTCGAAACGCGTCGATTACTCACTTTCACAAGACTTGACTTTCATCTTCTTGCAACGACAGTGCGGTCTTAACCCTTTCACTCCATCATTGGCTATTTTACGGTCTTGGCCATTGTCATACCATTCCAGTACTTGGGTCTCACACAGCTTCTCCAGGTGAGGAAGTCTTCATTTGGGTCATTATCACTTAAGTCAAAGATAAGACCCTATTGCACTTGTCTCTTTATTTTTAGCTTTCTTCTAGAAATTTGTGGGAATCCCATGGGTCAGACCACACGGGATCAGCAAGTGTTCTCCTATCTTCTAGACATGGGAGAACTTGCTGAACTGTGAATAATTCTTTGATTTAAAGCATTTCTGGTACTTTGGGGCCGGAAGAGACCGCAGAGCATGATAAGTGGCCATTGCAGCACTTCTGGTTCAGACCAAGTTTATTTGGGCCAATTTAAATCTGATAATTAATTTAGGCAAATCTGCCTTAGTAGACTCACTCATCTCTGATGATAAGTGAAGGGAATACTGAAGGAAAAATTGAGGAGAGAGAAAAAAAAGTGAAACAAGGGAAAGAATGAGGGAGAGGAAAAAATGGAATAAAAAGGAAGATGACAATGAGGGGGAAGGATGAATAAATGAATCAATTAATTAAAAGAATGCCAAAAGAAAAGAACAATAGATTAATAGAAGAAAAAAATGGATATCTTCTGACTAAGCCCATTGTAGTGAAACGCGCGTCGGGGCTCTTCTCCTTCCTGCTCTCCAGGTGTCCCATTAACATAATTGAATATGGCTCAAGGTACCATTGGTTTGTTTTTATATTTATATATTATGTTCTGATACTGGAAATTGGTTGCTAGCTACAACCTTCATGCAGCTGTTCCATAAAACTCGTGTGCCTTATGTATTGATAGGGCCACTATTAGTATCTACTGTGATATTGTTTTCCTTTCAGTGCCTGTTACGTTATTTATTTTAGTAGATCCATATTAATGGTGGTCCATATTTATGGGCAGTATGGTTCACAATTACTTACCTGGACTGCAGTGCTTGTTTAGGTTGTGAAAGGTTCTTTCTCCTTTCCTTCCTATTTTTCTCTATGGAGTTTTCTCCTTTAAAATATTTATTATTTTGGGTTCTTTTGTATTTATATTTGATAAAATTTGTTATTGCATTCTAAAAACTCTTTAGTGGTTAGTATTTTTAGAGATACAGGCTTGGAGATACAAGGGAACCTGTCACCAGATGTGGGGCCTATAAGCTGTGGCCACCACCAGTGGGTTCTTATATACATCATTCTAACATCCTGTATATAAGAGCCCAGGCCACTGTGTAAAACGTAAAAATCACTTTATAATACTCACCTAAGGGGCGGTGCGGTGCAGACTGGTCGGATGGGTGTCTCCGTTCTGTGGTACTGGAGCCTCCTCTTTCGGCCATCTTTCTCCTCCTTCTTCTGAAGTATGTGTGCATGACATGTCCTATGTCATCCAAACTAGCCGGCATTGAGGTCCTGCGCAGGTGCACTTTGATCTGCCCTGAACAAGAAAGACCAAAGTATTGAAGTGCGCCTGCGCGGGAGTGGCGAGTGTGTATGACGTAGGATGCGTCATGCGCACAAGCTTCAGAAAGAGGACGAAGATGGCCGAAAGAGGAGGCACCTAAACCGAACAACAGAGACACCTATATTGCACAAATCCACAGTAGCGCGACCGTTAGGTGAGTATTATCTCTGCGCGGGACCTCAATACCCACTAGTGTGGATGACATAGGACGCATCATGCAACCAGGCTTCAGAAGAAGGAGGACAAAGATGGCCGAAAGAGGAGGCGCCGGTCCAGGAGAACGGAGACACCCATCCGACCAGTCTGCACCGCACCGCCCTTTAGGTGAGCATTATAAAGTGATTTTTATGTTCTACACAGCGGCCTGGGCTCTTATATACAGCATGTTAGAATACTGTATATAAGAGCCCACTGGTGGTGGCCACAGCTTATAGGCCCCAATTCTGGTGACAGGTTCCCTTTAATTGCCTGAGCTTTTTATTCTCTTTTCGGCTTGCTAGCTATTTTCGCCATTAATGCGTCCCTATATGTAGATACTCTTTTGTAGGTTTACTGGAATAAAAAAGAGTCTATCTATTTATCCACCCATTCTATCTATCTATCTATCTATCTATCCCTCTATCTATCTATCTATCTATCTATCTATCTATCTATCTATCTATCTATCTATCTATCTATCTATCTATCCCTCTATCTATCTATCTATTTATCTATCTATCTATCTATCTATCCATCTATCTATCTATCTATCTATCTATCTATCTATCCCTCTATCTATCTATCTATCTATCTATCCCTCTATCTATCTATCTATCTATCTATCCCTCTATCTATCTATCTATCTATCTATCTATCCCTCTATCTATCTATCTATCCATTATCTATGTATCTCTCTATCTATCTATCTATCTATCTATCTATCTATCCCTCTATCTATCTATCCATCTATCCCTCTATCTATCTATCTATCTATCCATTATCTATATATCCCTATATCTATCTATCTATCCCTCTATCTATCTATCCCTCTATCTATCTATCCATTATCTATCTATCCCTCTATCCCTCTATCTATCTATCTATCCCTCTATCTATCCATTATCTATCTATCCCTCTATCTATCTATTCCTCTATCTATCCCTCTATCTATCCATTATCTATTTATCCCTCTATCTATCTATCTATCTATCCCTCTATCTATCTATTATCTATCTATCTATCCCTCTATCTATCTATCTATCTATCCCTCTATCTATCCCTCTATCTATCTATCCATTATCTATCTATCCCTCTATCTATCTATCTATCCCTCTATCTATCCCTCTATCTATCTATCTATCCATTATCTATCTATCCCTCTATCTATCTATCTATCTATCTATCCCTCTATCTATCCCTCTATCTATCCCTCTATCTATCTATCTATCTATCTATCTATCCATTATCTATCTATCCCTCTATCTATCCCTCTATCTATCTATTATCTATCTATCCCTCTATCTATCTATCTATCTATCCCTCTATCTATCTATTATCTATCTATCTATCCCTCTATCTATCTATCTATGTATCCCTCTATCTATCCCTCTATCTATCCCTCTATCTATCTATCTATCTATCTATCTATCTATCTATCCATTATCTATCTATCCCTCTATCTATCCCTCTATCTATCTATTATCTATCTATCCCTCTATCTATCTATTATCTATCTATCTATCCCTCTATCTATCTATCTATCCCTCTATCTATCCCTCTATCTATCCCTCTATCTATCTATTATCTATCTATCTATCTATCTATCCCTCTATCTATCCCTCTATCTATCTATCTATCTATATATCTATCTATCCCTCTATCTATCTATCTATCTCTCTATCTATCCCTCTATCTATCCCTCTGTCTATCTATCTATCTATCTATCTATCTATCCCTCTATCTATCTATCCCTCTATCTATATATCCCTCTATCTATCTATCCCTCTATCTATCTATCCCTCTATCTATCTATTATCTATCTATCTATCCCTCTATCTATCTATATATCTATCTATCCCTCTATCTATCTATCCCTCTATCTATCTATCCCTCTATCTATCTATCTATTATCTATCTATCTATCCCTCTATCTATCCCTCTATCTATCTATTATCTATCTATCTATCCCTCTATCTATCTATCTATCTATCCCTCTATCTATCTATCTATCTATCTATCTATCCCTCTATCTATCCCTCTATCTATCTATCCCTCTATCTATCTATCTATTATCTATCTATCTATCCCTCTATCTATCCCTCTATCTATCTATCTATAGTAGTTCACATTTTTGTTTATTTATCAGAGCACAGCGTCATTATTACAAGTTATATTATCTTTGCTCCCGTACCGTTTGCAGATGCACGGAGATTGGCATCTGGTTGAACGTAGCGGTGGATCCAGATGTTGCATTTGTGATCTGCACAGTGCGGATCCTTCTTATTGCACTTGTAAATCCTAACTTTGTAAGTAATGTAAATATTGTGAATAAACCATTATGTGTTATTTAACAACACAGTCGTGTAGGTGTGCCTGTGCCTGTGCCTGTGCCTGTGCCTATGCCTGTGCCCGTGCCAGTGCCTATGCCTGTGCCCGTGCCAGTGCCTATGCCTGTGCCCGTGCCTGTGCCTGTGCCTGTGCTGGGAGATCCGCGTATTAAAAGTTGTGCAGAGGTGAGAATAGTAAATCTTTCAAGGTCGTACAAGATTTAGTTGAGAATCGGGGATTTTTATGGTTCTCACTTTGATAAAGAATAACTAACTTTCTTTTTTTTTACACTTTTGTCCAGCATCGAAAGTTATGAAACTTTTCAAGTCACTTTATTAGGTAATTTTTAACTTTGTTTTAATTTCTGTAAAACAAAAATATCATCAAAATGGCTTTGAAACCACTTCTTTTCCCAGTTATATTTACCTGTGTTCAGCTGCGTTGATATTAGAACGTACTTTTTCGGAGTACAGATGATGGCAGTGATGCGACAGCTAAGCACCCGTGTCTCCTCCTCTGAATAATGTGACTTGATAGGGACCCCTAAACTGTCCCTCAGAAGAGGTAGAACTCTGAGCTGACCCTCAACCCAGAGGTACACTCAATAGTAGTGAGGTCTGGGCCCCCAGCGTGTCCCCATCTTCTGTCCAAGACCCTGATGTAATATCAAGGGCAATTAGTGTTCACACAACTAGATAAGCAGGTGCTGCTAGACGGGATGTGGGATCCCTAGTAGTATTCAAATGTAGAATTCACTGCATTCTTCAAAGGATTTCATGCAAATGTGTTTTTTTATTTATACAGGCAGGTGAAGGTACAGGGAAATGCAATTCAGAAGACGTTTCAACCTATTTAAGTCTACATTTTAATGTCACTCTGGTATAATGGTGCAGGGGCGCTCCCACGTCTGTGTCCCAGCTGATCAGTCTGGGACACAGAGGTCCACAGAGGTACACTCGATGGTAGTGAGGTCTGGGCCCCCAGCATATCCCTATCTTCTGTGTAAGACCCTGATGTAGCACCCTCCACACCCACCACCCACGGGTTGCGCTGGGACAGTAGTCACAAAACCCCACCGACAAAAATCACTGACTGGCAGGACAACAAAACTCATGCACATTAAAGCAAACACCACTGGAACTACAAAGGGTGCCCGGGAAGTAAATAAGGTAAGGAGAAGGTAAAGGGGGCTTTTCACGGTAGCGATATCGCTAGCAATTTCTAGCGATATCGATCGTGTAAGTACCCGGTCCCATCGCACAAGCGATTGTTTGTGATCGCTGCCGTAGCGAACATTATCGCTACGGCAGCGTCACACGTACTTACCTGGTCGGCGTCGTTGCTGTGACTGCCAAACAATCCCTCCTTCAAGGGGGAGGGACGTTCGGCATCACAGCAACGTCACCGCAACGTCACTAAGCGGCCGGCCAATCAAAGCGGAGGGGCGGAGATGAGCAGGACGTAACATCCCGCCCACCTCCTTCCTTCCTCATTGTGGCCGGCGGCAGGTAGGAGACGTTCCTCGCTCCTGCGGTGTCATACGTAGCGATGTGTGCTGCCGCATGAGCGATGAACCACCTGGAAAAACAACCCTTACCGATTTTTGAGTTTGGGACGACCTCTCCATGGTGAACGATTTTCACCATTTTTGACGTCGCTGGTCAGTGTCACACACTGCGATATCGTTAATGACGCCGGATGTGCGTCACTAACAACTTGACCCCGACGACAAAACATTAACTATATCGTAGCTTGTAAAGCCCCCTTAACTAAACCACAGGGTACATGCACACCAAACAACAGAAGATGACAGCAGCAGCAGCAATCATCTCCTTCCTACTCAAGGCCAAGCTCCAGAATGAATTCTGAATAACCGGCACCCTCTGCTGGGAGCAGAGGGTATTTATCCAGGTTGGAATTGGTCATCAGCAGAAACACCTGATCAGGGCTAATGAGCCTGCTGCTAACAAGAAAACTGACATTAACCCCGTGCATGCCAAAAGGAAATAAACACATTTAATGTGTAGATACTCAGATGGTAAAAAGAGGCTAAGAGCCTGAGCCTGTCAAAGGGAGACGACTGTGACACAGTGTAAAGTAATACATGAAATCATAAAATAAGAGGCTATATTAGTAAAATAAGAAATTAAAAAAAAACTTTACTCCGCAAAGCAATCATTCAAGACTTTCAATAGGATGCAATTGACGTCACTTCAATTGGGGGGGGGGGGGGGCACATTAAAAGGCACATATAGCATAACTATCTCCCAAGAGAGTGTTGCAAAACCATTAGTATTCAAGGCCTCCAAAAATAGGGGGGATCACACAATATTTTTTTTAAATTATTCATTTTTTTATTAAATTAAACCAGCTTTAAAACACCCTATAGTGCCACATGAAAGGCACTAAAGGGTGAAAGTGTACAACCCTGCCTATATGCCTGCTCTAATCTAAGCTCTTCCTTCTAGATCACATCTCACTGAGTTGCACTGTGCTGAGCATTGCGCTGATGGATCTCAGATAAGACCCGATAATGCGCTGCGTCCATCCAACCACAGTAATGCCAGTAACCAACATAGCCATGGCAATACTGTGCAAAGCAGGCAATAGCTGCATATTTAGCGGGTGAAAAACAGCTGCAAAACATGCTCGGGGGTGTTGAGCACCAGCGATACTCAACCGAGTACCGAGTGTATTGAGCACCCAGATGCTTGATCCAGCATCGAGCAGTGCCGAACATGCTCGCCCATCACTACTGCTCATCTCTTTTATGATTCATGTTTATCTCTGCTGTTTCAGAGTTGTCATTGGTGCCTGTTCTTGTTGTCGGTGTTTTCTGGAGTGTATCCCTCCATGCCTCGTTTTCAGGATCATGGAGGCACCTGATCATGGTGTCATTTCCATTGGATCGGTGCCAGTTATAGTTCTACTCTGTAGTGTGTTCACTGGTCCCCGTACATTTCCCTCATCCTGCCCATCTACCTTGTCTGCCCTTCCAGCCTCCCAGCCTCTTGACTATGTCCATCCTCCCTGACTCCCATCCTCTCCGCCCCCTTCTCTTTTCTTACGTCTTTTGTTTTCCCCACTACTACCTGCTCTCCCGGTTCCCGACCTCAGCTTGTTACTGACTCCAGTGTAGTTCTCCTCCGATCCCTGACCATACCTCTTGGCTTCTGACCTGGCTCTCCCTTGACTCTGACTCCATCTCCTCCCTGGTACTACGTGTTCTCCTGGCTCTGACTTCGGCATGTATGACTTTCCTCGATGGATCCACAGGAGGAGCTGGTGACACCTAGTGAATTCATCACCACCCAGCATATACCAGGAGTTCCGGCTCCCCCTACTGGTACATTACAATCTCAACTATTAAACTAAAGCAAAATATCCCAAACCTAAACTGGTTAATAGAGCTTCTTTGGAATATTCTATTATTGAAATATTCGAAAAACATCTCCTTGACCACTAGAATAACTTCCCGAGATGACACAACTCTTGCTGCCACATACCTGTTAATTTGCTTTCAAGTCGTTGAGTCAGATTCACATATCACTTTCTATCTAATTTCTACCTTGATGTTTTTTTGTTGGGGGAGGGAGTTTGTCTCCTTAGACAATGCAATTTACGTAATAGGAATATGCAAAGATTGATACTTTTCCTTCAAGTCGAAGGTTAAGCCTTCATGGCAAATGGGTATATTGACTTGAGAATGCCGAGCTCGTTTTTCTATATTCACCCAGAGACAACCTCAAATAGAGTTCAATGCGGCTCTTGAAGTCTAAATATCCACCAGAGATTGCCGAGACCAGATCCATCGTTAAACCCTTCTCCTAGCTCTCAGCTCATCAATGCATTACTTGAATGAAATCCTAATGATTTCTAATAGGTATCTGTCCCTAACTGCACATTTCAACCATTATTGATGTGCATCAGAACCTTTTCTAACAAGCCCGCTCTACGCACGCTAAAGTGGTTAGACGCTGCACTCCTCATATAGGGCAGGGAGATCGGATCAATGCAGCTGGAAGAAGCTCCTGATAATTCCCACAGAGCCGAAGAAGAAGATAAAGACGAAAGTGCAGAAATGCAATAAAATAAGGTTTGTTTTCTGCTTCAAACACTCAGATTCCAATAAGGAGACATCAGAAATAAAGTGTATTATTATTATTATTATTATTATTATTATTATTTGACTGTTTTTAATATTATTTTATTATTATTATTATTATACTTGAATTTCTAATCATGTTTTTTATGAATATGTAAGGCTGCTTTCACACTACGTTTTTTTAACATACGTCATGAACGTTTTTTTAACGCAAAAACGGATCCAGTGCAAATGCATTTTCATTTCAATGCATTTGCAATGGACTCGCGTCAACATGCGTTCACCTGCGTTTGCGCGCGTTATAGTGAGGATCCAGCGAGTTGCAGTTTTTTAACTTTTTTCAAAAACGCTACTTGTAGCGTTTTTGAGCTGCGTCCAAATACTGCAAATTGCTGGATCCTGAGTATACTGCACGCAAACGCATGTAAACGCTGGCATGCTGATAGACAGGATCCTGCTTGCTCTACTGAGCATGCCCAGAAACCAGCCTCGCGTGATCAGTCCCTCCCTCCCCCTCCCTCTCTCTCCATCTCCCTCTCTCTAAACCTCCCTCCCTCCCCCTCCCTCTCTCTCCACTCTCCCCCGCCTGACAGCGGAGGACGCTCGTAACCAAGGTAAAAATCGGGAAACCGCGGTCTTAGTTACCCAATGTTTATCTTGGTTACGTGTGCAGGGAGCAGGCAGCCCTGATCCTAGCAGCTGCAGACGCTCATAACCAATGTAAATATCGGGTATCCAAGCAAGTTACCCGATGTTTACCTTGGTTACGTGTGCAGGGAACCGGCTCCTAGCAGCTGCAGACGCTCATAACCAATGTAAATATCGGGTATCCAAGCAAGTTACCCGATGTTTACCTTGGTTACGTGTGCAGGGAACCGGCTCCTAGCAGCTGCAGACGCTCGTAACCAATGTAAATATCGGGTATCCAAGCAAGTTACCCGATGTTTACCTTAGTTACGAGCCTCCACAGCTGTCAGATGTCGGCTCCCAGTCGTTCACGTCCAGTTCCCCTCACTCCCAATCATATGACTCCAATGCCCGCCCATAAACTTAAAGTGACAGGATCCTGCAAAATAACACATGCGTTTGCATGCGTTTTTCTTTGAAAAAACAGGATCCGCTTTTGCAACAAATAAACGTTCATGACGCATGCTAAAAAAAACATAGTGTGAAAGCCGCCTAAGATACAATGTCTAACTGCGTTATGGAAAATAAAATTAGGACAAAAAATGAATGAAGAAAGTGGACAAATGTGTGCTAATATATAAATAATAATAATAATAATAATAATAATAATAATAATAATGTTATTTTTAATAATACAATTATTATTATTATTATTATTATTATTATTATTAGTAGTAGTAGTAGTAGTAGTAAAACATGAATGAAAAAGTGACAAAATGTGTTTTAATATGGAAGCAATATCCTTATTATTATTATTATTATTATTATTGTTATTATTATTGTTGTTGTTGTTGTTGTTAATAACTGTTGATAATAACAACAACAATAATTATTATTATATTATTATTACTTGTAGTAGTAGTAGTAGTAGTAATAGTAGGATTAGCAGTGGTAATAATAATAATAATAATAATAATAATAATAATAATAACAACAACAACAATAATAATAATAATAATAATAATAATAATAATAATAATAATAATAATAATAATAATGTTATATATATATATCCCTGTCTTCACCTGGACTCCGCCATGTATAGTGAGCAGGGCAGCGGGAATGCTAGTCTCGCTCAAGGTTAAAGACACAGAGAGGATTAGACAGACAGGGGTAAAATAAGCAGCAATCATACACTGCACTCCAAACAACAAGAGGTAATACTGGGGAATGGACCAGAGGGGAAAAAACAAAAAAGACTAAGGGAGGGAAAACAACACAACTATCACTCAGCAAGTTTTCTCTGAACAAATTCCTGGTCCTCGGCTCACAGGTTCCCTCTAGAGGCAAGTATAGCAGAAACTATCACCAGCAGTTACCTGGGCTAGGAGGGAAGTGTTTATAGAAGAGCTAATTAGCAACACTGTAAAGAACAGCTGGATATCGCTTACACTTTCAGGAGACTTAAGGCTTAACCCTAGCAGCACTTGATAAAGGAGAATCTGTACAGCCTGCAGTATTCACCTGAGCAAGTGTGTATGAAGCCCTGTGCTCCAGAAATAGGAGGGACCGCTCTCCGTCGTGGTACCCTTGTGACAGTTCACAGCAACACTGCTTAGTACTGCTGTACAATATCCTCCATTCAGCTGCTGCTTATGAACATGATGTACATAGACACAGAAGAGCAGGAATCCTTCATGTCTGTGTGTGCAGTGTTTGGGAGACATCATGGCAACTAGTCTAAAGTCCACAAGCTCAGAAATCTTTAGCGATGTCATCAGAAGGAAAAAGTAGTGATAAAATGGCCAGAAGTCCACACATATGAAAGCCTTCTCTGAAAAGTCTTCTGAAATGACTTGAATCCTTTTGACGTTCTTCAAACAATAATAAATCTATTCCAATCTGTCAGGTTCCTTTAAGAACTGAGGATGGAGACCCACGAGTGACTTGTATCATCCCTCCAAGACAGTGTGAGATGCATCGGTGCTAATACAGAAGATTATCACACGGTTCATACCTCGAAACATAAGCCCAAGACTCATGTGTCTACACATCACCATCAACCTTCCCTAAACATCTCATTTTCCACCGGAGAATGGAACATTATTCATTTAGGCCTCCTCATATATCAATATAGGACTTTTTCATACAAGTAAGCAAGAAAATTTACATTTTTTCAATTTATGTTCTGCCGACCTCCGGGCGGTGACAGGGAACAGATGTCGTCAATACAAACAGCCATATTATTCTGTCTACTGACATAGTTGTGTGAATATAAATATATCCATCCACATCGTGCGAGGGCAATATCTACTCTATCTCAATTGTCTTTCCTTCAGAAGGACAATACTATTCATATGTGTGATTTATACTTGAGCTATGAAGGCTGCTTTTCTTACTTGGTTAACCCATTTGTCTCCAAACATATTAAGCAAAGCCAGTAAAATTCTAAATTTCTAGGAACGTTCCTGGAAGTTAAGCCTCGGAAATCCATAGAAAGGTCTTCCGAAACAAATTTTACAATTGTTTTCTTGGGTAGATCCAAAGAAGAAACTATTTTGGTTTGCCGGTTTGGATGGATTCGCTAAACTTGTACTGTATGTCTGGATGAAAAGCTCGGACCAGAGGCGTTAGTGAACGGAGATGCAGCAGAACAGGTCAACATGACAACACATGGACCAAAAAATCTGGTTTCGCAACTTTATACCTGAAGAGTGGAACAGCAGAGCTGGGTATGCTGGATATCATGTGGAACAGGATGGGTGTCTAGCTAGGTACAAGGAAGAACCATGCCCACGGCAAAAGGGAAGGGGACCCCTGTGTCTAGCAAAGGAGAAGATGGTGACCCCTGACCAAACCTACTGCTGGTCCTTGGGGTCCCTCACCACCCTACATAGGTTCAATACCTACGTGCCAAGCCAGATACTTGACCCTAGATATCCCTACTGCTGGTCCGTGGGGTCCCTCACCACCTTAGTTAGGTTCAACACCTATGTGCCAAGCCAGATACCTGACCCTAGATATCCCTACTGCTGGTCTCTGGGGTCTTTCACCACGATAGATATATTCCGCACCTATACGCCGAGCTGATTACCTGACCCTGGGCATCCCTAGAGCTGGGCCCTTAATAGGGAACAGATGAGATGAGCTCTTTGTCAACCCCACTAAGCACTAGAGAAAACACAAGGAGGACACGGGGGGGGGGGGCGGGGGGATGCATGAACTACTCTTATCATGAGATGTCTCAGGTAGAAGTTCAGCAAAGTTTTCAGCAATGATACTACAGAGGAGTACAAGCCACCTGCTTGCAACCTTGAATTGAACTGAAAATATCACCAGCACCAGTCCAAAGGAAGGTATTTAAACACAAATAGAATACTGATGATCAGCAGCTGGATGGAAGGCGAGCTCCTGCTGGGTCCAAAAGGGAGAGAGATGAATCCAGCAGGAAAGGTACCTATACCAATGAATACTGATAGCAGGAACAATGGAAAGTCAGGGAGCATTCTGCACAGGCAAATGCTGTGACCTTCTATGGCCAGAAACCACATAACTGTTTGTCACCCGTTACACATCCGTGGCAATGGGATTGAATACGCTAAATGGTGCATGGAACGATGGAGCTGAACAGGTTGTACTACATGTGGAATAGCATGGATCAGTGAAGCAGAATACAGATGTAGCCTTTCATAACATGACTAAGATATCATGATGCGGAAAGTTCTTTATATACATCTATGTGCAATTAGGTGCATTGAAAAAGCAGATCCGAGTGTGTGGCCGGTCACCATGGAGCAGCAAAGTCTTGCTTGCACTCAGGAATGGTAGATCCGAGTGTGAAGACACCACCCTGGCACAGTAGAGCCACGGAGGTAGACAGGCACCTTGACATAGTAGAGCCAAGAATGCCGACCGTACCTGAGAACAATAGACCTGTGCAAACAAGCAGGCACCAGATAATAGCAGATCCAAGTGTGCGGACAACATAAAAGAGTTGGAAACAGTAAAGTAATATGTGCAGACGTTGCGTATTTGCTTCAGACATTGAAGTGTTCTTGCATTATTTATGCTTTTTTATGCATTTTTGCAGTCATTGTTTTCCCAAGTTTTAAGAATGGCTAAAAAACACCGCAACAATCTGAGAGAATTGACTTACTGGTAACTTCAGAACACACTTCTGATTTCACAATCTAAAAGGGGGTGTTATACGCTGCGATCTCGCTAGCAATATCGGTGGTCTAAGCACCCGCCCCCATCGTTTGTGCGTCACGGGCAAATCGCTGCCCGTGGCGCACAAAAATTGGTTGGAGCCGTCACACGTACTTATCTGCCTAGCGACGTTGCTGTGTCCGGCGAACCGCCTCCTTTCAAAGGGGGTGGTCCGTTCGGCGTCACAGCGATGTCACACGGCAGCCGTCCAATAGAAGCGGAGGGGCGGAGATGAGCGGGACGTAACATCCCGCCCACCTCCTTCCTTCCGCATTGACGGCGGCTGCAGGTAAGCTGTTGCTTGTCGTTCCCGGGGTGTCACACGTAGCGATGTGTGCTGCCTCGGAAACGACGAAGAACCGGAGACCTCCACAATCTACGATATTTTGAAAATGAACGACGTGTCAACAATGGACGATTTGGTGAGTATTTTCCATCGTTAACACTCGCTCGTTGCTGTCACACGCAACGACGTCACTAACGATGACGGATGTGCGTCACGGAGTCCGTGACCCCGGCGATATATCGTAAGATACGTTGTTGCGTGTAACGGGGCCTTAAGACATGTTCACTGGGGCCTATATAAAAAGAATGCAAATTACCATCCTATTAATACCTTTTTAGATTGAAAAAAAATCCCAGAAGAACCAAGAAGAAACCGACCAAACACAGAAATGTAGAAATTCCATGCAAATGTTTTCTTTGGTTTAGACCCAACAACCCAAGGAACAAGAGATCAGTTCTAATCATTGACCGATCTTGATGCCCAAGAGTCATTGCCTTCTTGGCAACTCCTAAAAAACATCTTAGGACCTCTGTTGTGAAACATTGACCCAACATATGTGAAAATAAGAGAACTGAAATAGAAAAAGGAGGTTAACTGGAAAAATAAAAATGGGAAGATGAAATTGGTGGAGTAAATGATGTGGGGCCAATTTCATATCCATAATGAATGGTCAACGTCAACATTTCTGATAACAGAAATTTCTAATTGTAGCGGCATTGGTTTGAGTTGTTTAGAAGCTTAGGTAATTTCTTCAAGGATTTTTCTGGTAGCAAAAAATAGTCATTAAATCATGGTTGTCAACTAGAAAGATAGGGAAAAAGAGATAAGTAACTTCAATTTTAGGTATTTTTTAATATTTTGGGGATTGTTTTTTGTGCAAATCCACTAAAATGGTGACCAGACGGCCGGAGGTTTTCCGGGAGGGCTGGGAAAGGGATTCAAAAATAATTTAAAAATCATACACTCACTTTGTCGATCAATTACCCCTTTGCTCCAGGCCCTGCTCCCTTCTTTGTGGTCTGGTCTGCTCTGATTTTTTTCACACCACGCCAAGGCTTCCTGTCCTGAATAGGCATCGTGCCAAAAACAATGTGATATCTCACGATATGTGTTGCCCAAGATCTACTCATTGCAAAGCGCATCAAGTAAAGGAAGTTCAGATGGGGAAAGATCCAGATGGAACCAAAGTAGGACCAGAATTGAATCTACCGGTTAAATTCAAGCAAATTTTTGGCAAATTCTTTGGCAAATGTTCTCATCTCCAGTTTTCGCCATTACTTTCTCTTGACATTGGATAAGCAATTCAATTTCTCATGAAACACATTCAGTATGTTATTAATTAGTACAAGCTACATCACAACCATTGGGTAGCTATAGACACATATCTGTCATGCGCTGTCCGGATCTGCGCATGTAAATTACTACTACAGCGTTTGACTCTGTTCACATTGCAGTCTGCAGACTCCGACAAGCAACCTGGTCTTTCTTAAGTACTCAGCTCGGATCGGGCATCGGCTGAGTTGTTTCACTGTTCCCAGCCATGCAGGAGTTAATCCTTTTTGGAGCAGTGTGCAACTCTTCTGAGAACCAGGCTGCTAATTATCATCTCCAGCTGGTGTCTTCCTATTTAAGGCTGGGGAGTGTAGTAGGAGATCGATGAAGATAGCATCAGTGATCCCGATCTCAGTGGTTGTCAGTTCATGTTGAGCAACAGTTTATTTTCTGGGTAGTGTGAATGTTCCCCTGTTGTGAGTTATTCCCTACCCTTTTCTTTATTTCCCTGTACACGTATTCTCTCTCCTTTGTATTTGAGTGCAGTGTGTACGAGGTTTTGTTCTCCCTTGTCTATGTCTTTCCTGTGGAATTTTGATTCTGGGTCCCCGGCCCACTCCCAAGGTGGGGCGAATAAGATCATGGCTCGGACAGGAGACAGGGTCACGTTAGGGGCTCGGACCTGGCTACCATCAAGCCTACCTCCGAGAAGAGAGACAGCGCAGGGTCTCGAGTCTAAAGGCCAGTTTAGGAACCAGTGCATTCCACATGACAATATCACATAAACATCCCCAAGCAGATTAATCCAACATCATGTTCCTTTTGCTCTCCATAACTGGCCATTGTACCAAATATCTTGGGAAATATTGAGTAAACACGAAAGGTAAAGAACAACATATCTGTCATGATTCACTTGTGGCTCTGTTCTCTTGCAGACCCAGTGTGTTTTAATAACTGTCTGTATGTTCCCGGTCCAGGCCCAGTGGGAGGGGCCTATTCGGTGGTGCCGCGTTTCGGGTAATCGTTCTGCATTATTTTGGAGCGCTTCACCCGTAAAGCCGCCGGTGATAGTTCCAGCTTGCTGTGTACTTTTCTGGTTCCTGTGAGTTGCTATCCTGATGTTGTCCTGCTACCTAGTGTCCCATCCCCCTTCACCTCACTTCTCCTGCCTTGTCTTATTTCCAGTCTCCCTGACCTCTGGCTTGCTTTGCGACCCCGGCTCTGCTCTCTCCTTGGTACTGATGTGTCCTCTCAGCTCCCGATCCCAGCTTGCTTTCAGACCACGACTCTGCTCTCCTTTTGTATCAAATGCTACCTCCTGGCTTATCGACTCTCAGCTCACACGTGACTCCGGCTTCTCTTTCTCCCCCTGTACGTACGTGACTTCCTGACTACTGACACTTGGCTTAGTTGACTACTCTACAGACATTTCCCGCTAGGGGACTGGCGACCCTTAGCGGGCTAGCACCTCACTACACCTAGGTGTTGGAAATCATTCTAGTGCACTTGCGCCCCCTGGTGGTTAGCGTCACAATATCTTGTATATGGCTTTTTTTTTAGTTGAAAATGTTCAAGACTTAAGAAAAATATTACGTAGTCATTAGTTTCTTTGTCTTCTTGTGTTTACCTCTTCTGTCCCGGATGTCACGTACAGAATGTTCAATAGTAAGTAACGTTTCCTTCTAAAAGTAGAAACCTAATAACCATGAGGCTTAGACACTGTCTTGTGGGTTAACGTCTCGTCAGACGCACCAGAAGCCGGAATGATAATATGATAAGTGCGGGAGGAGGAGGTAGAACTAGACCAAGGTTGTTGAGAGGAGAGTTTAAAATAGGAAATACATCCAGCGCTGGAGGCCAGATATGTTCTATATTTTTTTTTTTCAAAGCCATCTGTACGAAAACACATCCTGAATTTCTTATAGTTCTCAGGTAAATTTACCAAGGAGTGTCCGGCTAGCATCATCTTATTAGTGGTACGATATCAGAACTAAGGGCACTGGCAATAAACACGACAAGCTTTTGTGCTCAATATTGGATGAACGTCTTCTGAATTTATTGTTTGAATCTTTGGCCATTGATCATTTTTTGGAGGAGCCTTTAAAATCACCAAAGACATATACTTTCTAATAATAAAAATGAGAGATACCACAAGATAACATGAGAATGTGCAATGTCCAAGCTGTAGCTGTTTTATCAAAGAATGATGTCTATATTTTAAATATTGTAAATGTAATTGTAATATATAATTATTAAATAAATAAATAAAACAAATATATATTAAAAATAAACATAGCAAATAAATTCTTCTTCTTCTTCTTCTTCTTCTATAAATTAAATAATTTATTATACAATATTTAATTTTCAAAAATATATTATATATATTTTAAATTTTGATTTATTATATTATTAAATAAAAAATAAAAGTATATTATAATGATTTTAATGAATTATATAATTATTAAATAAATTACATAAATATATTATAAAATAGATATAGTAAATACATTATTACTATTATTATTATTATATAAATTAAATAATTAATTATATAATATTTCATTTTTAAACATATATTATAAATATTTTACATTTTAATTTAATATGTAATTATTAAATATACACAATATATATATATATATATATATATATATATATTATAATTATATATTTTAATTTTTAATGTATTATATAACTATTAAATAAAGAAATTACATAAATATATATATTATAAAATAAATATAGTAAATACAATTTTATTATTATTATATAAATTAAGTAATTTATTATATAATATTTAATTTTTAAAAAAATGTTATACATATTTTAAATTTTAATGTATTATGTTATTATTAAATAAAAAGATAAAGGTATACTATAATGATTATTTTAATTTTTAATGAATTATATATATATATATATATATATATATAATTCATTAAAAATTAAAATAATAAAATAAATTTACATGAATATATTATACAATAAATATAGTAAATACATTATTATTATTATTATTATATAAATTAAATAAATCATTATATAATATTTCATTTTTAAAATTATATCATAAATATTTTACATTTTAATTTATTCTATAATTATTAAATAAATAAAATAAATTTATATTATGATATATTTTATTTTTTAATGTATTATATATCCATTAAAGAAATAAATTACATAAATATATATTACAAAATAAGTATAGTAAATAAAACATTATTATTATTATTATATAATTTATATAATATTTATTTTTTTCAAATATATTTTAAATATTTTTTATTTACATTTTAGGAAGTAATATCACCAAACGTTATAGCCATTTAAAGGCAACCAGATAGGTAGACAAATGCTACTATCCTGCAGATTTGCGTTCTGAACCTGTCCAATGCTGGCACATAAAACCGCGCTGCCAGAAGGAAACAATTTGTAATCCTCCCGGCAGCATTACGATTTCAGTTATGGAGGCGGTGCCGGTGCAGGTTCAGTCACCACTCTGTGTACTGAGAGAAGCAGCTGTAACTGCGCCCCCCTGCACTGACTGACAGCTGGTTCTAATGCAGAGTGGCTGTCAGTCAGTATGGGGCTCATAGTTACAGCTGCTGATCTCCATACACAGAGCAGTGACTGAACCCGCACTGGTGCTGCCCCGTGATTGAAACCAGAATGCTGCCAGGGGGATTCAAGTTAATTTCCTCCCGGCAGCAGGGTTTAATATGCAGTTTCAGAAAGCTATTAACCTGCACATTAACCTCATATCTGCAGGCTAATAGCATTTTTCCATGTGAGACGTTCCCTTTAAGGTTACCTGCACATACAGGGTTAAAAATATACAGTAACTTTGTTTTTGTGTTTTTATTTATGTTTTTATTTTGCATCTTTTTCCATATATCAATTTAAAATCATTGTTGCAATATAAATGCAACATAAATAAATATAAATGCATTGCAGGACAGAGTTTGACATTTTTGGGGTTAGCGGTATTCCAAGAACATTGGGAAAAGAAGGTGTTTAGAGAATAGAACTAAGAGGGAAATATGTAACATCTTAATTGAAGACTATTGTAACGAGGCGACGTCATCTTTCAGGAAGTTTTACATATGACTGAATGTGAAATCTTAAAGAGCATCTCTCAGACGGTTTTTGCCACTTTGTCTGAGAGCAGCATAATGTAGAGACAGAGATCCTGATTCCAGCGATATGTCACTTATGGATCTGCTTGCTGTAGTTGTGATAAAAACACTATTTTATCAGCAGGAGTTTATCACTAAAGGACTAGTATGCCTGCTGCCATGTTTTTCTCCATATTTATGAGGTCTGTATAACCCCACCCACGCCAGTGATTGGAAGATTTCTGTCTATGCACAATATACAAAAAAGCTGCCTCAATAATGGACTCAGCTTTCTGCCTAGGCACAGCGTACAATAAAATCTGTCTCAATAATGAGCTCAGCTTTCTGCCTATGCACAGAGTACAAACAAATTGCCTCTCAATAACGGATTCAGTTTTCTGCTATGCATACTGTACAAAAAAAGTTACCTCTCAGTAATAGGCTCAGCTCTCTGCATATGTACACTGTTCAAAGCTGCCTCTCAATACTCAGCTTTCTGCCTATGCACACTGTTCAAAAATAAACTGCCTCTCAATAATGAGCTCAGCTTTCTGCCTAT
Source organism: Anomaloglossus baeobatrachus (assembly GCF_048569485.1). Classification (NCBI taxonomy): domain Eukaryota; kingdom Metazoa; phylum Chordata; class Amphibia; order Anura; family Aromobatidae; genus Anomaloglossus; species Anomaloglossus baeobatrachus. The sequence continues at coordinate 20,989,621 of NC_134362.1, forward strand.
GCAGAGTGTACAAAAAAGCTGCCTCTCAATAATGGGTTCAGCTTTTTGCCTATGCACACTGTACAAAAAAAGCTGCCTCTCAATAATAGGCTCATCTTTATGCCTATGCACACAGTTCAAAAATAAACTGCCTCTTAATAATGGGCTCAGCTTTCTGCCTATGCACACTGTACAAACAAAGTTGCCTCTGAATAATGGATTAAGCTTCTTTCTGCCTATGCAGCGTGCATACAAGCTGCTTATCAACAATGGTCTCTGTTTTCTGTCTATGCACATTGTACTAAACAAAGTTGCCTCACAATATTGGGCTCAGGATTCAGACAACTGCTAGATCTGCAGCGGAGAAAACAGGGATTTTAATCAAAACTGCAGCAACCAGTAAAGTAAGTGACACATTGCTGGAATCAGAGATTCCGTTCTTAGATGGGGTAGTAGAAGAACCTGGTGACACATTCCCTTCAAAGGGGTTTACTTAACAAAGACAATTCCTTGCAGAATTTGCCCCTTAAGGCGTTCATTAGCCAGACAACTATAGTGATGTAAGGTCATGGCTGTGGGTAGCGTGACTCTCCATCCATCTGTACAAGGAAAGCACGGAGACTTCTTATTTTGGCTTATGAAGGTTGGTCCTGAGCAGATGAGACCCCTCTGTGATTGGCACAGACCTCAATAAATAAATACACATTGTCTTTATGGAACAATCCCTTTAACACTGCTCCTGCCTTCACTTCAATGTTATTTAAGTGTCGCCTGAAGAAGCCGCCTGTGGTCAACCACGTTGGCTCTGATTGATGAGAATCCCAGAAATCCGCTTCTCTGCAGAGCTATGTGTCTCCATGGTGACAGACTACGAAGCTGCCCTGTGTAGTCAGGGCCTGTCATCCTGTAATTCACCACTCCCTATTTATAATCCTCTATAGGCAGGAGCGTATGTAGGGTTCGGCTGTAGTCTGTAACCTCAGAGCATGACAGCTTTACATACGGGCCTTTATAGTAATAATGATGGGGGATGTTTAATTAAAAGTATGTATAAGGTTTATTCGCTTTGTATTTTAGCTGCAACTTCCTGTAGCACCCCGCGCTGCCCGGCATAGAAACGGTCTGTCTCTGTCTGTATTTCTCGCTGTCTCTTTCTCTGTCTCTCTCTCTGTCTCTCTCTGTTTCTCTCTGTCTGTCTCTGTCTCTATCTGTCTGTGTCTGTCTCTATCTGTCTCTGTCTGTCTCTGTCTCTATCTGTCTGTGTCTGTCTCTGTCCCACTATCTCTCTGTCTCTGTGTCTCTCTCTGTCTCTCTGTCTCACTATCTCTCTGTCTCTGTGTCTCTGTCTCTCTCTGTCTCTGTCTCTCTGTCTCTGT